>NC_057796.1:273427310-273586701 GCF_018294505.1 Triticum aestivum | reverse complement strand
GGCGCCTATACTCAGGTGTCATCTCCGGCGCAGGGTCTTGTCACTTCATTGTGAGGAGCAGCACGTAATAATTTGACCAACGGGTAGTACAGTGCTAGTACTCCTACTACTACATTGGTAGTACTACTACTAGTACTAGTAGCACCACCGTCTGGATTTAGGAGTACTACCACGTCCATCTGGATTTTAGTATTTGACTAGCAATATCTAGTAATGCATGTCACCAAAAATGTACTACTCCCTCTGTAAATAAATACATGGTGTTTTATTCCTATCGGCGAGAGAACTTAATGTTTTTTTGCTAACTAGAGTACTAATAGGATTACATGCAATGAACTAAACACTGCATGTCATGTTTGGTAGTCTCAAGTCATTGAAAGCATGCATGGCCCACATCTCTCATTGGTTGATATGTCACGAAATAAGAAACAAGGAGGGAGTTAATGCACCGTGCCTAAGTATTTTGGGATTATTTGGTTTTCGTAAGGTGACTTACACAACATTTTTGTTTACATGCATTAACATTTTATTAGTTAAATCAAAGGTCAAAACTTGGCGCAAAATGCAAAGGGGACCAATAAACCAGTAAACATCAAACTTCTCTCGTTTGGCCCCAACTAGAGGTCCGGTGAGATGACTATAGTGCACCGGCATGGAGGGGGACGCAGCTTCATTGACTTACGGCAACTGCCTTTTGGTGAATGACACGTGGCCCCAGGGGGTGGCTGGCCCACCTATCATACAGCCAAAGGCAGGTGCAGTAGAGGGCCGAGGAGTAGTACGAAATCCTACGCACCTACGCACGCTAACCAAGGGCTGAGTGATCACTCAAATCGCAAGATCAGTTGACTAGAAGCTACGCTAGACCCATGGAGGCGATGAGCGCAAGCATCAGCCGGCTGTGCCAGATGGTCCACGACGCCGGCCTGCGGCCCGGCACCGAGGAATGTCTCCAGGTAGTATTGCTTGAGGCTGCCAGGGCGAGGGGCCGCTTGGACGACAGCTTCGTCTCCTTGTTCGACGAGGTCCTCGTCAGTTTCCTCGACAAGTTCACCATCGTCAAGAAGCTTGCAGACGACTTTGACGTAAGCCTCCAGCCGACGCGCCCAGGCTCTGTGATGCCCGCCACCCTCAACGGCCACTATGGTAACAACCTCTTCGACGCACTGGTGGCCCTGCGACTGCCCGCCGTCGCGCCGGAGAATGTCCACCTCGAGGTCGCGCTCGCCGCGCAGCGCCTGGCGCAGCAAGACACCATCGACATAATCACCCACGTCTACGCGCAAATTGTCCACAAGGACCACTACATGCAAGAGGAGGACGATAGGACGTTGGCCTTCTTGGAGCGCAGGGCAACCTTGGACGGCACTGTTCAGAAGCATGTTGAGCTCGCCGCCAATGCCGCTGCTCCTCACACGTCGGTTGGTAACCCGGCGCACTAGGGCGTGAGGATGTCGTTGAACGTTGATGGATCCGTATGTATTTTTATCTTTCCGTCAAATCCATGTAGTAGTATATGATACTACAGTAATTATCTTACCTTTCGCATCAACTTCATAATTTTCGTACGTACTCCATGCATGAACGGCGCCAGAACCAAACTTCTCATTACTCTAGGCAAAATCGTTATTTTCTATCTATCGGTCGCGCCATGGAGCAGAACCAAATTTTACAAGTTACGAGTTCAAAAGGAAAAGCCTGCCGTGTTCGCGTCGCACCCCCACATGGTTGGTCCGGCACGCCGCTCAAGCGGGAATGCGTGCGGTGTTGCATTTTCACTTACAAGTGGGACCGCAGTTTAGCAAACCGACTATCGGCAAACCCCCACCCCGCCCACCGCGCGATGGCTGAGAAAACAGGAGGGAGAAGAGATGGTTGTAGCACAGACTCCAAGAAAATTGGTGTCGGATGGGACTCGTGTGGGTGGCATGCGCCGTACTGCTAGACATGAATGCTAGTTATGGCCCATGCCACCCCACTATATCGAGCCTATATCGAGGTACGTAGAACAAATTTCCTGCAGTCCGTGCTCAGCCCTCCTCTATCTCTCTTCTCAGCCAGCCAGCGGACGCGCGGAGCCCATCGTCTGTTTGCTCACATGCGGCCCCACATGTCAGTGAAAATGCAAGAGGACCCACTGAACCTGCACATCTTTCACCTCGACGTGCTGGTGATGAAAAACAAATCCAATAAAGATCTTCGGTGGCCGCTTTTGGAGTTACTCAAGAGTAGTAAGATTCTATTTACAGTTTAACCCAAGATGCACATCTCGTGGCTTCAACTACCACTCTATTTTCTTTCATGACACGACCTGGATGCTGGATGTCCCATGTGTCGGCAAAAGGAGGAAGAACCCGACCAAATCTTCGGTTCTGCTCTCGGATTAGACTAGTTGTGCTAACTTAAAAAATTTATTGTGTACTCCCTCCGTTCCAAAATACTTGACTTCCATTTGTCCAAAAATGGATGTACCTATATACTAAGACATGTCTAGATACATATATATTTTGACAAATAGAAGGCATGTATTGTGCAACGGAGGGAGTAGAATGGATGCAAGTTTTTGTATTGGGAAGAAGAGTACATCCATATATTGATAGAGCGCAATTTAGTAGATGTTCTATCACTTTTAGCTAGCACAGACGCAAGATCGAGCCCCCGCAGATCAACAATGAATGCATCGAGAAGGCACTAATCCAACTTACAGGAGTAGTAAAATGTATTCTTGTGGTTCTTGTTTTCTTTGGTCTTGCTTTTCTAGTCAAAATTATCGTTGGAGTTCATGCAAAACGGAGGTGTGTTTGGGGTCGTGCGTTGGAGTTGGCCTTACAAGTGGGACCGCAGTTAAGGAAACCGACTATCGGCAAACCCCCACGTCGCCCGCCGTGCGATGGCTGAAGTTAGAGAAACGACGAGGTTGAAGAGATTGCTCTGGCACGGACTCCAAGAAATAATATGGTGTCAGATGGATGTCGTGGTGGTGGCGTGTGCCGTACTCCTGGACGTGAATGCTTGTTCTGGCCCATGCCACCCTACTACTCCTACTACTTACTCCTACTATATAGTACACTAGTATCGAGGATTCGAGGTGCTGGTTACGTACAAGGAACACATTAACATATGGCTACAGTAAAAATACCCGCCCGACGCGCGAAGCATGTGAAGCTAGTACAAATAGTGTACTACTATTGTTGATTGTCCTCATCCGATAACCTGTTGCAATGCACGTACAATTATGTATTCGGAAAATATTTTTTTGCCTCGTCGCACCACTCACTCAGAGAAGCGACTCGAAAGCCATTCATAAATTTAGTAAGTTTATCACAGGCATATCATTTTATTACATACAACAGGTCATCAACCCACATCGACAACGAGGATACATTATAAATACTAAAGTTTTCACCACACAACAAATAACAAGCCATGAAATGAACTTCAACTCAACCATTCCGCAGCGTGGGAAACGCTTGCTTTGAACCACAAGTGATTCTCTAGGACGGGCCATCCATTGTCGATCTGGAGACCAACGCAGGACTGATCATCCAGGCTGAAGCGGCCTACTATATCAGTACCAGGGTAGGGAACCACCCAAATGTCCGAGGTATAGACACAGTTGCTTCTCATAAATGTGTCAACAGCAGTTGGATCGCCTTTCACCATCATCGGATAGTTTTGTCCAAGGAAGAGCGAGTTTTCTCCAAGACTATCAATTCTGTGCCAGGGAGAAGGAGTTGGCGCTAGCACACTAGTATCCATCCCGAATACCATGCAACGAGTGTTGGAATAGGTCCGGAGAGTGCGACCATGGGAGACACCTGCTTCCTTAGCAGTAACATCATCAGTGGGTTGTATACACACAAGAAGAGGTGATCCATCGGAATTAGTTGCCAGGGGCCACAGAGTATATGGGCGCTGCTCGTGATCATCACCATCGGCATCTCCCCCTTGGTTATAAAAAATTTCAAGTATAGGTGGTGGGATGTTCACAGGACCTTGGAAACACAAGAAGAAGGTTAATTAGTAAAGGGAAACTTGCTAACCCGCATGCATGTGGATGAAACAATTATAATTACAGTGGAAGACAAACGTACCGAAATTACTAGGATGCCATGCAAAAATAGTGCCACGAGTGGTGGCAGCAAACACAAGGCCCTCGTATTGAATTGCATCACAGTACTCATCCGTGTACAGAAACTGATTTTTGAGCAATATCCATCGAGTGAAACCATCAAGGACGGCAACGAGCTTGTCGAAGATAGCAACAACATCATAGTTGTTGTAATTCCAAGAGCGGTTGGGAACTCGACAAATTGCTATCTTCCGTAGAAGATAGTCACCATGATCGTATTTGAACGTGCGTACATTACCGGTGTGCTCAACCTCTGGGCAGTGTGCTGAGATTTTTGGAAGTGGAACCCGGTGACGAGTGTACACATTCACAAGTTCCCACTCGCAGTTGGACCCAATGTAAACAACCCAATCTCCATTTGCGCCCGCCCAAGCCTTGCCCTCAAGCGATGGCATCTTAACATCATACGTATCATTATCAAGCGGCATCAACTTGCACAGGGCGAGGCCTCCGTCGTGCCGGCGCCAGTCATCACGGTCACGGCGAAGAAGATAGGGGAGATCAAACCGCTCCTTGACTCTTGGGTTCCTTGCAATGATGTTATTAGTTGAGTCGAGAATGGGCTTGAACGAACCTGCCATGCTAGCCGAGGTGATGATCTCGCACCGATTAATGAGTTCCTCCACCACGTCATCTTTCAGATAGGGGCAAGAATAACGGGGTTGTTTCCGGCCTGTTCCCTCCATGGAGAAGACGATCGAACAATGGCAGAAGAAAGGGTGAAGGGCTGAAGGAAAATGGAGGAGGGAGAGGAAGAGCGTGCGACAGCAGTTCCAAATCGAGAGGGAAAGGCGAAGAGTTGGTGGACGGTTGCGAGTTTGCCACGGTTCACGAAGAGGCGCCCCGGCCTACACGTCCATTCGGAAATACTCCTACTACTCGCCGTCGTCGCACTGATATGTTGGAACGGGACCACATGTCAACGAAACATGGTGTGTAATTTCTCGTGCAAAATGCGATCTGGCCGCATTGGCCCGAGGTGCCGCATTAGTTATCGACCTTTATTTTTTTAATGGCGTGCCGATCAGTTTTGAAGCACGACTAACTGGTACTGTACGCAGAGAAAATATAAACTACTCTACCACTACCCCACCTGCAGTACTAGTAGTATAAAAAGATATATAGGCTGGAGCTTCAGCGCTTTCTTGCTAAGGGCTGCCCACTTGCTTCTCACACTACCACCCTCTCTCCAATCTAAAAAAGACGGCCCCTCTCTCCCTCCTCACCGGTGGTCACAGATCCGCCGGGGAAGAAAAGGACGTGCAGCGTTGACGCACTCGTCGGCGGCGAGCGAGGTCACGCACTGACGGCAAGGCCGTACTCTCAGACCTAGCGCCCGCGCGGGATGGCCTCCGTCCCCAAGCTCGCTGCCGTAGTGTGTGCGGAGGACAACGACCATGAGCGAAGCCACTTCCCGCCGACCCTCAGGTATGCTACCTCTTTTCGAGCCATAACCTTGTTCTATTGCCCCATCTGCTACGTCGTTGCATGTGGATCTTTTTCCACTCCACCATCTTCCCAATTTGCTATCCTCTACTCTGCTGGCCACGCAGACGAAAACCATAATTTGCACTATTAAAGGAAACCCTACTTCATGCAGACTAATCCATGTCTGGGTTGAATAAGGAAAGGAAGGGAGACTGTACTGTCCAAGAGAGTAGGCATCGAACCCGCATCTAGGTTGAAAAGGGGAAAATCAGTAGCTAAGGAACGAGTCTCGTGTCTCTTGGTTGAAGAAGGGTAGAAAGGCATGACAACGCAATAGAGAATGACCAGGTCGATCGGTTTGTTGTCCTCGCATAGGAAAAAGGTGGCTAAAGAGAACAAAAATGGGACGTAATCCACATATGCTGCCTGGATATTTGTTGCTCTGGGCAACCATACCTCCCTCACCACTCTGCGTCCGTGGAGGTACATCGTACTGGTGCGCCCACTGTCCGAATGGGCCTCCCATGCTCTTATTGCCACTTTTTTTGCTGTTAGTATAACGCCAGCAGTCAAGTCAAGCAATGCTACTGCTAAAGTGATGCCACATTTAACTAATGTCGCTCTCAGTCTAATGCCACCCATAAATTTAAGCAATGCCATTTAATGTCACTGGATTATTTCAGGGTTAGCTGTTGATTGTGGATGTATTAAAGATTTTTCAGCTAAGGCATTCTAATGCTGTTGCACAGCCAGTATACCAATGATGAAACTTGTTACTACCTTCAGATTTTTGCACTGTTAATGCTTATAGATTACATACCTCACTTTCATGAGATAAGTTAATTTTTTTGTACAGTGTCACCAAAATGCCAAGGCGATGATGTCATTTTATTTTGGTTAAACTGCACAGACAATTATGAAGACAAGAGGAAAGGTCAAGAGTGGGCACCTCCTCCTCCGGCTGTTCTCTTGAGGAGGTCTATATGTTTGTCTCTAATGCATGTCGACTACATACCTGACATCATGATGTAATGTTAAGTCATTTCCTTTCGTACAGTGTCACTGAATTGTCAAGGCGGTGATGGCATTTTATTTCATTAGAACTGCACAAAATTTGCTTAAAAGAAGAGGAATGGTCAGGAATGGCTCACTTTTCCAGAAAAAACTATGTATGCCTTCCTGACATCAGCCGCTGTTGCTTTATTTATTCCTTCAAACATGTGGTTAGAAACAGTCTTGCTACCTTTTCCCATTAAGAAATTGGAATGCTTATATTTGTGAGTCTATGCTTCAACTAGTGCCACTTTTAGAGTAATCACACTTTCAATATCTATGCAAACAGGGATGCTCGATTTTAGTGGAACTGCACAAAAAGTCCAACTGGTTCAACATTAGGAGCATGTTTTTTTCCAAACCTTTATATCGAATTGGTGGCACTATGAGCTGTTCATTACGAAGGTACATGGTTTGCTACTATCTTGCTACTATTTTTGTACTGTCATTAGATAGTAATACAGGTGGTTTGCATGTGAATTTATTGGCAGGGTGGACCTACATTGGAGGTGCAGGACATGATTCAATGATTGGATGCTCAATTTCGATTGTATCGATTTCACCTCTTCCATCACTATGAACATGGATATCCTTGGTCTGATGAAGAATAGGCACTATATTTCTGCTCTGGACTAGCAAATCAATTCAGTATGAAATTGTCCAGGGCAAAACATAACTGTATCAGATTGTCTAGTGCAGAACATGACAGATGCTAAGCGGAAGAGACATGTTTAAACCGAAAATACAAGGTGTGGTATATGTTTACTAGTTGCTTCATATTTGTGCAGACAGAGATGTCTGCCCGTTGCTATTTGGCAAACAAACAAAGTGCCCGCAATTTTGGTTGAACTGCACAAAAGAATAATATAGTCACTTCATGCAGTGCCATTTGAAAATAGACACAGAAAGATTGGATAGTCACTTCATGGACTGTAGAAAAGTAGTACTGTACTATTTATTGGCCAACACTAGGTGCTTCATTGCTTTGGTGTGATTATACAATGGGCATCATTTTTCCTAAGTTAAAGTTTGTATTCCGAAAATAGTCTCGCCGTGTGATCGAGAGAAGACCAAATCATATTGCAGTGGATGTTCCTCCATCATGTGTGGTTCATTCTCATGGTTCCAGCTGTTGGTGAAACCACTTACGTTTGGAAGAGGAATTGTAGACTTCACAAACAAATTTGTCTTTCAGTCTGTACTGAATGTTGGCCAAGAGAAGCATCCATGTTAGTAGGAAGAACAGATGTTTTTTCTAGATCTTTGCTTTTGGAGCTACATATTTGTATATGATCTATGAATCATTGAGATGCATTAACATGTTGATCTTATGTATGGGAATCGTACTAGTTAGTTTTAGTTGCGACGCAAGATCCGAAGTGGCTGATCTTTGCTTTTGGAGCTACATATTTGTATATGATCTGTGAATCATTGAGATGCATTAACAGTTACTTATTTCTGTTCGCTCAGTGTTTACAAGTTACTGATCGATCACTAGCTAGCCTACAAATGCGCTCCTGGCAGCTTTATTTGCGACGCAAGATCCGAAGTGGCAGCTTTTCGAATAAAAATGCCTACCTCTGAAGAAACTGACAAGCCACACTATCGATCCTACACGAAAAAAAATGCCTACCTCTGAAGAAACTGACAAGCTACACTATCGATCCTACACGGATAAATAGCAGATCACGCACGTACTACCTCCTTTCCAGTTTGCAGGGCTCAATTCAAGAAACGACCTACTCGATCCTACTCGATCCAACTCGATCCTACACGAATAAATAGCGGATCACGCACGTACTAGTACCTCCTTTTCGGTTTGCAGGGCTTAATTCAAACCTCTCACCAACCAAGGTACTCCCTCCGTCCGGGTTTATTAGTCCCGTGAGCAAAGCAGCAAGACCAAGGCATGGCAATAATTAACGGCATGCAGAAGTTTAAGCCTAATTAATTCCAACAATTTAAGTGGCTGCATGCTGCTTCGCATACTACCTGCGAGCGATTCTGAGTGCCAGCATGCAGCCGACCATAATTAAGGCAGCTAACTGATGTGAAAAAAGATACGCTTTAAATCCGTGGAATCATTATTGACAAGGAGGGAGATGATTCGAGTGCACTCGTTTGACACCCATGCCGGCGTGCGACCCAGACGGGACGGGACGACACAGTCATAATTTCAGTTTCTCTAGTTTTCCACGGCAAGCTAGCGCACTCAGCCATTATGCATTGAATTCCGATGACCGTCGTGCTACCTTCCGCCTATAAGTACTGTTTCCCGGCCTTCTCCGGTGCCACCGTGACCCAACTCGCCATATCCTCATAAGCCCCCACCGGCCCGACGTCGCTCGCCACGTCCGCCATGCCCCCGCCCGTCCGCGATAGGCGACGCCGGAGGCGGTCACCGCCGGAACTAGTGTTCGGGTTTTCACGGGAAGGCAGACGAAGGGAGGAGGCATTCTATCTATCTTTAGATCGCAATGCGGAGATCGAGGAGTTGTTGGAGTGCGATCGCATGGCGGAGGAGCAGGAGTTGTTGGAGCGCGACCGCCTGGCGGAGGAGCAGCGTATTGCCGATTTGCGCCGCCAGCGGGACATGGAGCAGCAGCGTACCGACGCTCTGAGTCACGAGCAGAGCGCCCGCAACTGGGCCGACTACGTGGAGGCCGGCGCCCGGCAAATAGCCCTGGAGGCTGTCGGGCACACACGCGTTTGCGACGCCGATTTTTACTACCAGCTCGTCAAGTGGGTTTCCCGCTTGGAAGCCGAAGCTTCGGTGGACCACGACGGCATGGAAAGGGCCAACGCGCGCGAGCAACGCGCCCTATCGCACCTCTGGCAAGTCCGAGGCGAGGTAGAGGACGCCGGTGCCGGCGTTTAGCATGGACAGCAGATGGCGACCGGCATCGTCTAGTTAGCTAAGAGTAAGTTAGTACTTGTACGCTACTAGAGTGTTAGTGGGAGTAGATAGTTAACTTGGCTATGATGGTTGTCAACGTGGAAGTTCAGTACTCTATATGTGGATCAGACCTGTTACTTTCCTCTGAATGTTGAACTTTCCGTTTGAACGTATGGAATGGGCTGTTATTTTTTTAAATGGGTTGTATTTGTCCTCCACGATTTAGAGGCTGACTTGTGGGCCTAGCAAGTTGACGCGTACACAATCAGGAGATGATTGTACATGGAAAGGATGACAGTAGGGACCCGCCAAGGTCATGGCAGTACGCAAGCAAGTGCCTCCTTATTTCGAGCCAATAAAAAAATGGCTCCTCCTAGTGGATTTCTGACATCTGGGTCCCATGCCATTGTCAACGTAGTCAATAAACGAGAGAATTGCACAACGAGCGGCTGACACCAGGGACCCAGCAGCTCGCCCAGTTATTTTTGTTTTGGGTTAATTTGATAAATGCCACTCCAAATCTGGTGTATCCGAGAAATGCCACTGCAATTTCCAAACTTTGAAAAATGCCATTTCATGCCATTTCTAGTGGCATTTTTTGAAGTCTGGATTGGCGTTTTTCAAAGTTTGCAAACTGTAGTGGCGTTTTTCAAAGTTTGCAAAAATTGCAGTGGCATTTTTCAAAGTTTGGAAATACAGTTGCATTTTTATGAATCGCCATAATTGGAGTGGCATTTATCTAATTTGTTTTTGAGACGGAAGCAGGGTGTCAACTGGGCTATGCGGGACACTCTGGCCTGTCTAGACATCCTTTTCTTTTATGTTTACCACAGACCAGCCCAGTAGTTTTTTTCTTTCTGAAAATGGCTAGCCCAATTTTTTGTGATTTGTCAAGTAAGTCACTTTATCAGGCCTGTTGGGCTGCAAATCTTTCAAGACGAGGAGAGCTTCATTCGGCTGGCCGAGAAAATGGCCTATCGGTAATGGGAAATGGGATGTACATTTTTAAAACACATCAAACCGGCAATTATTTTCAAATATCTCTTTTTCATTTTGAGATTTTAAATTGCATTGATTTTTATGCGTGGACAATTTATTGGATTTTATATTGATATACATTTATTTTTAAAATCAGTCTGAATGTGACTCGAAATTTCGGGATTAAAAACAGTTCAGATCGCACTGACATATGCAAAATTTCGTATAATTTTTTAATCGTGGCCACAATATGGGCTGTAATGCTAACATAAAGAATATGGGCTCCAAAAAAACCCGTAAGAATTAGCAAATGGGCTGTAAATTATTTGAAATAATGGCAGATGGGCTGTATGCTGTTTTCCACAGATTTGAGGCATTCCACAAATGGCATGTATACTGTTGGATGTCCATCCAACGGCCGTCGTGCTTCTTCAATCTCTGCTCTTCTTGCTGCAGCCGCTCAAACAAGCGCCGGCGGGACTGCCTGCTCCCTCCTCCCCGTGGCCGGCTGTGCTGCCGCGCAGGCCTCACCGCCCCACCCTACTCCCATCGCTGGCCTAGCCATCCCTCTACTCACCCACACCTGCAGTTATTCTCCGGCGACTGCAGACGAACCAGTAAACCCTCGTACAGTCGTACTCCCCTCCGCGTGGGAAACAAAAACAATGGCCGAGTCTTCCGTGCCTCCGTGTCATTCCCTTCCTAGGCCTCGCCATCGTCCACCGCCCTGGTGCTCTCGGCGTGGCGTGGTCAGCGTGGTCAACGACCGACATGCATCTGAAGTGGACTATACGTGGAGAGGCTGACAGCTGGGTCCACGGCCGCACGCAAGGAAATGCCTCGTTATTACACGCAAAATAATTATTTCCTCCACCTGACATCTGGGACCCACCGAAACGACCTCTGTATTTCGCGAAAAAAACGTTACCGCCGCTGACAGCTCGGACCCACCAGCTATATCTTCGCACGCAAGGAAGTGCCTCCTTATTATGCACAAAAAAATGAATAGTCCCCCTGCTAGTCGGGACCCAGTATAGTGGGCCTACTAAGTTGACGGGGACAAAGGGCTTTGTCAACTTAGTCAATATGCACGATTCTAGCTCGACTGACCGTACGATGTCCATCCAACGGCCGTAGTGCTTCTTCAACCTCTGTTCTTCTTGCTCCAGCCGCCCAAACCAGCGCCGGTCGTGCCGCCTGCTCCTGCCTCTCGTGGCCGGCTGTGCTGCCGCGGAGGCCTCACCGCGCCCATACTACTCCCACCGCTGGCCATGCCATCCCTCCACTCCACTCACCCACACCCCCTGTTATTCTGCGGCGACGGCAGCGCAGCCGAACCAGTGAACCCTCGTACTCCTCTCCGCGTGGGCATCCACTGCCGCGTCCTCCCCAGCTCCGCGTCGTCCCCTTCCTAGGCCTCGCCATCGTCCACCGCCGTGGTGCTGTCGGCGCGCCGTGGTCAATGTGGTCAACGACCGAATTCCATCGGAAGAATACTGTATGTGGAGAGGGTGACAGCTGGGTCCACGGCAGCCGCAAGGAAGTGCCTCCTTATTACGCGGAAAATAATTATTCCTCCACCTGACAGCGGGGACCCATCGGACACCCACCAGTATATCGCAAAAAAACGTTTGCCCCTGACTACTGGGACCCACCCGACGGGCCACCGTATTTCGCGAAAAAAATGTTCCCCCTGCTGTCAGCTCGGACCCACCGGAAGTGCCTCTTTATTACGCACAAAAAAATGAATAACCCCCTGCTAGCTGGGACCCACCTTGGTGGGAGGCTGACTTGTGGGCCTACTAAGTTGACGGGGACGGAGGGCTTTGTCAACTTAGACAATATGCACGATTCTAGCTCCAATGACCGTACGATGTTCATCCAACGGCTGTAGTGCTTCTTCAACCTCTGGTCTTCTTGCTCCAGCCGCCCAAACCAGCGCCGGTCGTGCCTCGCGCTCCTGTCTCCCGTGGCCGACTGTGATGCGGCGGAGGCCTCACCGCCCCCTACTACTCCCACCGCTGGCCAGGCCATCCCTCTACTCACCCACACCCCCTGTTATTCTGCGGCGACGAAAGCCTCACACCGCAGCCAAACCAGTGAACCCTCGTACTCCACTCCGCACGGGCTTCCACTGCGGCGTCTTCCCCGGCTCCGCGTCGTCCCCTTTCTAGGCCTCGCCGTCGTCCAGACCACCGCCCTGGTGCTCTCGGTGCAGCGTGGTCAACGTGGTCAACGACCGACTACCATCGGAAGAGTACTGTACGTGGAGAGGCTAACAGCTGGGTCCACGGCAGCCACAAGGAAGTGCCTCCTTATTATGCGCAAAATAATTATTCCTCCACCTGACAGCGGGGACCCATCGGACGGGCCACCGTATTTCATGAAAAAAATGATTCGCCCCCTGACTGCCGGGACCCACGAGCTACATCTTCGCACGCAAGGAAGTGCGTCCGGAAAAAAACGATTCGCCCCCTGACTGCTGGGACCCACCAGCCCCCCGACTGCTGGGACCCACCAGCTACATCTTCGCACGCAAGGAAGTGCGTCCGGGCAAAAAAAAACAGATTCGCCCCCTGGCTGCTGGGACCCACCAGCTACATCTTCGCAGGCAAGGAAGTGCCTGACAGTCGGGACCCACCTGGTCGAAGCGTACGTAGCGTTGTCATTCTGGTCGCGAACGTGTACGTACATATATACTGGTCGATGTAGAGGCGTGCACGTGTCGTAGTAGAGGCGCGCACGTAGCATGTACACATACGTACAACGGCCAGGGTGCAAGAAAGAAAATACGGCCACGTATGTGTACATACGGGCGGGGTCTCGAATGCCTACTCGTGCATACGTACGGCGAGGGCTCGTGTACATGGCTGGGTCGGAATGGAGAAACAGCGTCGTCGTCGTGTTCATGGGGAGGCAACGGAATGCGTGGTCGTGTTCATCGGGAGGGCTTGGACGAAACATGCAATGGAAACGAGGCCTGGCGTACCGTAGAACGGAGGAAACAGCCTTGTGTTCGACCGGCCACGTTCGAAACGGGATCCTGTTCATCGGGAGGGGTGTGGCGTACCGCAAAACGGAGGAAACGGACCTCCTACGGTCAAAACGGGAGTCCTGTTGATCAGGAGGGTTGTGGCGTACCGCAAAACGGAGGAAACGGACCTCCTACGGTCGAAACGGGGGTCCTGTTGATCGGGAGGGGTGTGGCGTACCGCAAAACGGAGGAAACGGACCTCCTACGGTCGAAACGGGGGTCCTGTTGATTGGGAGGGGTGTGGCGTACCGCAAAACGGACGAAACGGACTTGTGTTGGAGCGCTACGGTCGAAACGGGGGTCCTGTTCATCGGGAGGGGTGTGGCGTACCGCAAAACGGGACTCCACGGGATACTGTTCATCTCCACCGTCGACCCCCTCCAGCCTCCACGAGCTACTGTTCATCCACCGTCGACCTCCTCCAGCCTCCACCTGCGACTGTTCATCCACGCGCTCCTGTTCATCCAGCCTCCACCGCGCGCTACTCCACCGGCTACTGTTCAACCAGCCCTCTCCACGGGCTCCTATTCAACCACCCTCCACGGGCTCCTATTCAACCACCCCTCCACGGGCTACTGTTCATCCTGCCCTCCACCGTCTATTGTTCATCTAGCCCTCCACGGGGTGGTCCTGTTCATCCAGCCCTCCACGGGGTCCTGTTCATCCAGCCCCAACCGGCTCGATCGATCGGGGTCCTGTTCATCCGGAGGCAACACCACGGGGTCCTGTTCATCCACCCCCACCGGAAACTGCTCATCCAAACCCCCCCTGCAATGCTCACTGTTCATCCAGAGGCAGCATCGATCGGCTTCAGTTAGCAGTAGTAGCGAAGGAATCGCTCAATCGGGTTCAGTTAACAGCCATCGATCGATCGCTCGGGTTCAGTAACGCGTAACCTGCAGTGCAATCGCTCGGGTTCAGTTAGAGCCCAATGCCTCGCTCGGGTTCAGTTAGAGCCAACGCCTCGCACACACGCACGTACGTGCATGAGAGAAACGCGCATCGCTCGGCCCCCGACCTCCCATCATAACCGGGAACTCCCCGAAATTTTCCTCCCCCTCTCTTCTACCATGGTTTTTTCCGTCATGGACGGCCCAAAGAATGTCATGCAGCTGCGTCTCCGGCCCGCCCAGGACGAAAAGCCCATTTTCTGTCATGATTTTTTTCATAGAAGTAGGAGCCCGCCACATCTATGATGATACCGGGTTTTGTCACAATTATCGTCATAGAAGTGTCATATGTATGACAGAAAAAAAATTTCGTTCGGCCCAAAATGTCACGGATGTGTCTTTTTTTTGGAGTGATAACGAGTGACAAAACCTGTCTTAGGAATGTCCCCGTTTCTAATCTTGATTTGGTGGTAGCCTAACCTCAAATCCATCTTGCAAAAGACTGAGGATCCAGCGAGCTAATCATACAAGTCGTTGATCCTGGGGAGCGGATACTTGTTCTTTATCGTGACGATAATCTACAACCATCCAGTCCGTACCATCCTTCTTCTTGATAAAGAGGACGGGGCAAGCCCAAGGAGAAGAACTAGGACGGATGAAAACCTTTTGCGAGGACTCATCAAGCTGTTTCTTAAGCTCAGCTAGCTCTAAGGGTGCCATCTTGTAAGGTCTCCTAGAAATTGGGGCGGTTCCTAGGATAAGATCTATGTCAAACTCTACATCTCTGTCAGGTGGAATACCTGGCAATTCCTCTGGAAAGACATCCGAAAAGTCACGGACTACCGGGATATCTTCAAGGTCTGGGAGAGGGCTGGCCTTAAGAGAATAGAGCTGACGCTTTGCAACTCTGGTGGAGACAGTGACTATCTTGCCAGATGGGTGTGTGAGCTTAACAGACCTGGTGTAACAATCAATCTTGGCATAATGAGCTTTCATCCAGTTCATACCCAAGATGATGTTAATATCTGTAGACTTGAGGGCTATAAGTGATGCAAGGAATACAAGTCTGTCAACAAGGATTTCATTACCATGGCTTACACTAGAAGTTTGCCATTGGGATCCAGGAGTTTGAATGACTAGTGGAGAGGGCATATCACAAAATGAAATGTTGTGCAAGTTAGCATAGCTTTCAGAAATTAAGGAGTGAGATGCTCCAGTATCGAACAGAACCAATGCTGGATGACAGTTGACAAGGAGTGTACCAAGAACGACATCCGGATCATCATGAGCGTCTTTACCTGAGACGTGATGCACACGTCCACGTTCAGTGGGAGCTGACTTGACACTGATCATCTTACGTGATGGCTTACCACGGCCAACAGACTTCTCAGGCGGGGGTGGAGCATAGTTGGTTTGAGAGAAGTCACGTGCATAGTGTCCTGGTTCCCCGCATGTGAAGCAAGTCCCTGAAGTTGGACGTGGACCCGCATTGACAGGCGGTCTACCAACAGGCTTGGGTGGAGCATACTGCTGAACTGGGTGATGCGCCACATAAGATGTCTCGGTGAATATCCAGGTGGAAGAGCGGAGTTCGGAACCCAAATCCGGCGCTTCTGAGAACTAGAACTGGAGGAAGAAACCAAATCACAGGTGTGCTTTTGAGACTCCTCGTAATTGAGCTGAGTTGTCTCCGCATGGCCTTGTTCACAAGAGCCTAGAATGTATTGCAATGGTGCAAATGGAGATCACGATGCAACTTGGGGTTGAGACCTTTCCGGAACCTAGCCTGCTTCTTGGCATCCATGGACACTTCTTCTGTAGCATAACGGGCGAGGTTCTCAAACTCTCTACTGTAAGCATCAACAACCAGCTTACCCTGGGTGAAACTACAGAATTCTTCTCTCTTGCGGTCAATGAGAGCCTGAGGAATGTGATGCTCATGAAAAGCCTCAGTGAAATCTCTCCAGGTAGGTATCTGGCCAGCTGGAAGCATAGCCTCATAGTTCTACCACCAAAGACTAGCAGGACCTTCCAGGTGATATGCAGCATAGGTGACCTTGTCACCTTTAGCTACGTTCGCAGAACACAACTTGTGAGTGATACTACGGAGCCAGTCATTTGCATCGAGTGGCTCAATGGAATGATGGAAGGTAGGTGGTTTCAGACCAATGAACTCATAGATGGTCGCTGACTCTTTGCACTGGGGTGCGGTGTTCTCCTCGATACGTGCTAACAAGCGATTAGACTCACGCTTGTTCCTCTCCATCTCTAACATGAACTCTGCCCAAGAAGACTGGTCGGGAAGATCCTCATCCCTACCATCTCCGTGGTTCAGGCTATGAGCAACAGAACTTCGGTTAACTGACGACATCCTGAGAAACGAAACCAAGGACGGAGTCAGCATCAACTATAGGATGCAGAATACAGCACAAGGGGTTAGTATCTCTCGAACTCCTAGGACAATTCCGGCAGCACAACGGCAGTAAAATGCTCAAAGTGAGATATCCTGCAAACGATGGGGTAGTACCATACTCAACATCATCACTCAAGGTTCTGTGATAGTACTAAACAAACTACACTGGAAGTACTTGAAAATTGGGATATGACTCTGATCAACCAATCCTATGAGACTATGGAGTAGTAACACGTGATCCTGATAGACGAAAGAGAAGGCCTAGTTCCTTAACCCCGTAGGAAAGGTAGGATGACTCAGATCGGAAGGGCATGAGGTATAAGGAGTAAAAAGAGCCTTACGTTCCTTCCCACAATCAATTCCATTACATAACTAAAGAATTTATAGACTCAACTTTGACCAGTTTGGCTTGGTAATCCTATAGGCAGTCAGGCACTGATACCAAAGATGTCGGGACCCCGATCTAAGTCACACCGATCTAGCATGTAACATGTCATATCACTTTGCGGCCTCACGGACGGTATTCCCACGGGTGTCGCCTTACCTTGCCTGGGACTGTTTGCGCCTTTTGGCTCACGTATATGACAGTGTCGCTAGCATCCATATGACAGAGAACCCGGGCCGACATGACTAGTCGTGAACCCAAAGTGGCACTAACTTACGAGGACAGGCATACATGAAACAACATCGAGCATGTCGGTCATCGGCGTGTGAATCCGGGCTGTAGCAACTGGGCTAACAGGACTCCGGGAATCCAGGCTGTAGCAGGCTAGCAGGACTCCGAAAGTCACCGCGTGACATTTCCCTGAAGGGACAGACACAGGAACGATGTGAATCACATGCCGGCCAGTCTAAGTGTTCCGGAGCAGTAGTGCTGGGCTAGCAGGACTCCGGTGAAACGGGCTGTAGCGGACTGCCATGGCTTAGTGGAAGCACCAGACTACATTTCCCCATAAGAGAGGCTACCAAGGATAGACAACTAGGTTGTCGGATCCCACACATAGCAATACATGTCACACATACGCATAACATGCAAGTATGTGTTGTACAACATGGCATCGGAACATAACTCAAACTCATATAGATGAGGGCCCAGAAAGGCCACATAGCATTTAATACAACAGGGGTCTCATGACCCATCATTCAGAGCATACAAGCAACGGAAGCATTACATGTCTGGGTACAAACAACAACAAAAGAAAAAGGCTGAGAAGCCTGACTATCTACAAGACCCTCCCAAGGGTACAAGATCGTAGCCGAGGTAACAAGCTAGTCGTCGAAGTCCATGTAGAACTACTACTGAGACAGAACTCTCATCTGCAACAACATAAATTAAGCAACGTGAGTACAAAGGTACTCAGCAAGACTTACATCAGATCCTATCATACATGTATTAGTATCAAGGAGGCAATGTGGGGTTCAGTTGCAGCAAGCCAGCTTTGACTCAGTGGCTAACCTATTCTACGTCTACGAGTAACTTCTTGAGGTAAGAAAGCGCACACGAGTCCACTAATCACCATCTCAATACACCACTATGGATACATTCCCGTCTCCCTATGATAAGGCCATCCATAGCACTCACACTTGTCTTGAGCATTTTAGAGTATCCACTTCAAGTTGTCTATGTACCATGTAAGCATCCAAGAAGTCCATAACCGCGGACCCGGCTATTCGAATAGATCATGTTAACCCTGCAGGGGTGTACTTCTTCACACACGCTCTCGCCACTTACCGCCATGTACACATCATGTATCTCGGCAGCCTTCAAGCAGAAGCCTGGCGAGGGTGTCGGCCACGACCTAACTAACCACACAAGACTCTAGTCCAGGTTTATCGCCTATTCGGGTTCCATCCGCAACGAGATCCGGCCGTGGTGTCGCTCATGGCCCCAAACGATTTGAGCAGGGTTCCCAAGCCCACCATCCAGGGTGCCACTTGGTACACCGTGCCACCTGTGCCTAGTCTATCCCAAGGCCACCCTGCTGGGTGCCACTCGGTAAAAAATAGCACTACCTACAAACACCAGAAACTAGTTGCAACTCCTGGACAGAGATCAAGTTGGTTAATAAGTCGAGAGGGGTCGAGTTACCGGAACCCAATGTGTGGTAGTAGCTAGTCATTGGACAACATACACAGAACTCAGTGCTTAAGGACGGTTCCAGTGAGACAACCCACCATGTACTCCTACATGGCCTCTCACCACTACCTTTACCAAATCGTGTTCACACACTTAACTCTCAGCACAAGAACATATCGTAACACTCCAATCCATTCCCTATGAATCAGACCTAACAAAATTCTAAGCAACAGCAGGCATGGCATGGTAGGAACACAACATGGCTCAATCAACTCCTACACATGCTAGTGGGTTTCAACTATTTACTGTGGCAATGACAGGTCATGCAGAGGACTGGGTTCAACTACCGCAGCATAAAGTAGCAGTTGAATCGTTGTTGTCAAAATGCAATAACAGAGAGCGGGCGCGAGAGAGTGGGATTGTATTGGAATGAACAAGAAGGTTTTTCTTGCCTGGTAGATCAACAGGGGGGCACTGCTCCACATACAATATCGAGAAGGAACCGTGTCGACAATCAATACACAATCATATGCAACAATATGATGCATGAACATGGCATGTAGATGTGATGTTGTTTGAGCTAATGCAGCTAGCATTCATTTGCATGAAGTCCATTTGAACCAAAGATTCAAATGCAACTCCAAAATAAGCCTTTATAAATGCCATTCATGTGTTTTCACCTATACAGCAGGTATAAGTAGGTTTTCATGCATGAAACTGGTACAGATGGGTAGATTGAATTTTTCTGATAATTTTTGATATATAAATTATTTTAATCTGAGCTACGGTTGAATTTATATGAATTTTTGAAGTTTTTCTAATTTTCTGGAATTTCCTGATTTAATTAAACCCAAAAAATGATTAATTGCGTCAGCATGACAGTGGCATGACGTCAGCGAGTCAACAACGCTGATCAGGGTCAAACCTGACTTGTGGGGGCCACACGTCAGTGTCGCGGGGTTAAACAGGGTGTGTTTAGCCTAATTACAAGATTAGTGGGCGCTGGGGCCCATCTGTCAGCGTCAGGGGGTTTGTTAAGCGGTGATCAGCCTTAAGCTAATCACCTGACCCACGGGGCCCACCTGACGGGCCGGCGAGGTCAAACCGGTCAAACCCGCCGGCGTTTAGCCGCCGGTGAGGCCGAACGCGGCGGAGGGGCACGGAATTCGCCCTCCGGCGACTATTCGGGCGGCGGAGACCAAGGGCGAGGAGCTGGACCTCGTCCGCGTCGTTTGGAGCAAGCGGGAGGGCGTGGGGGTGGCCGGAGCTCGGCTCGAGCGGCAGGAGGGGCTAGAGGCACGGAAGGGCAGGGGAGAGGGGGGTTCGATGGCGGGGCTCATACCAGATCCGGCGGAGGCGTCAGCGAGCTCGAGGGAGGCCCGGAGCATGCAGGGCAGTGAAGGCGATCTTTGGTGGCCAGCGATGAAGACGACGGCGACGGTGGCTCTCCAGGGCTTCCTAGGTCGCGTGGCTCGGCGAAGAGGTAGAAGGAGACGTGGCGGAGCTTGTGGACTCGACGGAGGGCGAGGGGAAGGCGGTAGCTACGACGGCGATGAGCTGCGGCGAGGGCAGCGCTCGGTCGCGGGGAGAGGGAGAGATCCAAGGGAGGAGGGAGAGCGAGAGAGAGCGAGAGAGGTCCGGGGCGGCGCGTGGCGTCATCCAGGTCGACGAGGGCGAGAGGCAGACAGGCAGGAGGCGTGGCGACACGGTGGTGCGTGCGCGTCGGCCATGCGCCCGGCCGACTGGCGCGAGGACAAGGATGACTGGCACTGTGCCAGTGGGCCAGCTGGGCTGCACAGTGCCAGGCTGCAGGTAAGCATAGGTAAGCGTTTTTCCACTTTTGTTTTATTTTCTATTTTCTGACATTTGTTTTGACTTAATAATAATACTAAATCATTTTATTTTCTTAGCCAAATTTTGTAGGAGCTAGTGGTATTATTCCAGAGCTCCTCAACAACTAGCATAATTTTTGGACATATATTATATATATAACATATATATATATATATATCCAATGCAAATAATTATGCATTAATTCCAAATGGCCAAAATAAATATTTATTAGCTCCTAAAAATATTTGTTTGAATTTTACCTGTGACCAATATTTTCAGAGAGCAACATGAACATTTTCTTGGACCTTTTTTGAGCAATTTTTATCCGGGACATTTCTAGAAATGATTTCTGAGGGTTTCAAATATCCCCATTTCAAATTTAAATGAAATTTAAACATGATGCACACATGACTAGCTAGTCTAGGTCATACCAGAACTAGGGATGTGACAGCCGCCCAGCAAGGCCGCAACTGCGTGGTGCGCTGGCATTGCATAGCGAGATGTGAAGCGGTCGCGGAGTTCCTCCCAGGATGCCACCATGGATCCAGGGAGATTGAGAAACCAGGCGCGTGGCTCATTGGCGAGGGCCATGGGGAGCCAGTTGTCCATGCCCTTGTCGTCACCCCGGCCTCGAGGACAACCTCCTCGTATTCTATCAGGAACGGGGTCGGGTCTGCCGCGCCGTCGTAGCGCGGCGGCATCTCTGGCTTGAACTTGGTCGGCCACCGCACCTGCCGCAA
The DNA here is from genome assembly GCF_018294505.1 of Triticum aestivum. Lineage (NCBI taxonomy): Eukaryota > Viridiplantae > Streptophyta > Magnoliopsida > Poales > Poaceae > Triticum > Triticum aestivum. The sequence goes on along the minus strand of NC_057796.1, from coordinate 273,565,227 downwards.
GGCAGGGGCCAGGGCTTGGAGCCCACTGGCCCCATCATCGAAGCTGGCCGTCAGAGTCAATCGCGGGGTGCATGCCATGAGGGCGAAGTGCAGATCGACCGGAGAGAAGCTACGGCGCACCCCTACCTGGCGCGCCAAATGTCGGAGGTGGAGTTCCGGCAAAACCCTTAAGGTTCGTACTCTGGGGTGCGCGCGAAGTTCTTTCCCTCCTACCGATCTACGACCTAGCTCGCTAAGATCTCGCGGACGAGCCCGATGAACTCGCAACACAGAAAGACACGAGATTTATACTGGTTCGAGCCACCGTTGTGGTGTAATACCCTACTCCAGTGTGTGTGTGATGGATTGCCTCTTGGGCTGATGATGAACAGTACAAGGGGAAGAACAGCCTCCTGAGGTTAAGGTGTTCTTGTGCTCGGCTAACTTGTGTGGCTGAGGTGCCTCTGAATCAGATTGATCCAAGATGAGATACCTCTACTGTGGTGGCTAGTTCTACTTATATAGGCCCTGGTCCTTGTCGGTGTACAAAAAGAGGGGCACGCTTTTGTACCCCTTTACCTGTGCACGGGCAGTCGAAGCCGCGCCCACGGTCACACCAAGCAGAACAGGGGAGGTGAGCCAAGGTAAGACCGAAGCCCAAGATAATCAGAGCAACGCCAAGGCCAAGACCACAAAGAACAGAGGGACAAAGCAGGTTCCCCCGGCAAGACCCTTGCCGGGGCAGCCTCAGCAGCCCCGGCAAGACCCTTGCTGGAGCAGCTCGCCCACACCAACAGAGCGAGCCACCCTTGAGCCCACGGTCCCCAACGCCATCATCCACGTAGGGCCAGGGCTCGGGAAGGCACCTTTGTGGTGGCATGCAGATCTTTGTGAAGGCATATTCCAGATCAGATGAGGATTAGAAGACGACAATCCTTGGCAAGATCCTTTCCGAGGAAGGCCACCAGACCCCCGGCAAGGCCCTTGCCGGGGACGACAGCGCGTCACAGCGAGACCCTTGCCGGGCCACCAGGCAAGGCCCTCACCAAGGACGCCAGCAGCGCCACCAACCAAGCTTCCACCGCCATTCACATGCAGCTGCCAGCGCAACCATCTGGGAGGGCACCTGCATGGCAACATGCAGCTCCCAGGCGAACTCATCGAGCGCCTGCGTGGCGGCATGCAGATCTTCGTGGAGGCTCCACCGCCGCGCCACCTCAACTGCATGCCTACCTTCGTGGCGCCGCAAGCCTCGCTGGCCAGGGCGCGTATCAAAGCGAGGAGGAGCGGCGACGGACGGGACGGGCCTCGCCCCCGTCCCCAATAAAGCTAGGGGACACCTAAGCTACGCATTAAATGCGTCTTGTCCTGTAATACGAGTGATAAGCTCAGGCCACTGTACGCCTTTCAACCTCCTGTGTGCCACTTTGGCAGCCCCTTTTGACTATAAAAGGAGGCCCACGGCATACTGGAGAAGGATTCGTCTCTTTCGAACCACGCACTAACCACAGCTAGTTCAAGAGCTCAAGAACTCTCTGAAATACACCCACCAAATCAGGACTAGGGTTTTACGCATCCTCGCAGCCCGAACCTAGGTAAACGATCCTTGTGCTGTCTACTAGCCCTGCTCTTCTCGCAACCCCGCGCCCCGGCAACTTTAGTACAGATTCTTGTGATCCCATAGGTGTCGTTCCACACTGACATCTTTGGCGCGCCAGGTAGGGGGCGCAATTGTGATAATCTGGTCTAGTAGTTAGCCTAGCAGTTCTTCGTCGCCATGGCTCCTAAGAAGAAGACGGCCACGGCGGTCGGCTCGTTGGGAACCGAACGGCCCATGCCGGTGCGGGCGGGTAGTGGACCGTTCGCAGATAGGACCCGAGCCGCGGTCCGCGAGAAGCAGTATCGCCCTGGTAGTTAGAGCCTGGCGAGCGGCGTTGTTCACGCACCAGACGACCGGCTACACGTTGCCGGATCCAAAGACGGAGCTGGGCCCCCTGCAGGCGGCGCGGGGCCCTCCAGGGGTGTCGTTGTGCCACCTCCGGGCGGCGCAGCGACCTCCCGGACGCCCACACCGGCGACCACTGCGCGCTCTTCCCATGGTGTGCGTGTCAAGCAGCGTCACCGCGTTGGTGACCCTGGGCACCACTGTGGGAAGAACCCCGTGCGTCGTCCGCAGGATGAAGGGGTTCAGCACACCCACCGAAGCGCTGGCAAAAATGGCACGCAGCCGCTGGGTCGTAACGGAGCTCCTTCTAACGTAGCTAGAAGTCGAAGCGCGCCGCGATCCACGCAGCTGTCGCTGCCGCCCACGCCGACAGAAGCTTTGGCGCGCGCGCAGCTGCTCCTCGACTTCCCTCCTGCTACGGAGAAGCTTGACGAGTGGAGGGCCACCATCCGGAGCCTCGTCGCCGTCGCCAACAAAGACGATCCGCGACCGGCGGGACCCTCGGGTCCGCGCTCCACCGAGCCACCGCATGCTGGCGCTGGGAGGACTGGGGGTTGCTTGCCGGTCTCATAATCGCGGCAGACCTCGGGGTTAAGAAGCTCATCGTCAGGGGTGACTCGCAGCTCGTTGTCAAACATGTCAACAAGGATTATCAGAGCCCATTGATGGAAGCTTACGTAGATGAGGTGAGGAAGCTGGAGGATCGCTTTGACGGTATCCAAGCGGAGCACATCCCCCGAGCGGAGAACGACACTGTCGATTACCTGTCAAAACGTGCCGCGTTCAAGCTACCTGTGGAACCAGGTACCTTTTTGCTCCGGCTAACTCAACCATCCGTCAAACCATCAGCGGGGCAGAACAAGCTTAGGAAGTCAGGTCCTGGCAAGTACTTTCCTACCGAGCCCCCTGGGGCTGCCGGCAAGGGTGCTGCCACGGACGCTGAGTCTGCCCAAGAGCAACTGGCTCCGGCAGGGCGTCAAACCCTGGCCGTAGAGACAGCCGCTCCCATGGCGGAAGAAATGCCTTTGGCCCTTGCCGTCGAACCCCAGGCTCCGGCATGGGCACAACATACCGTCCAATTCCTCCAAACAGGGGAGCTTCCCGAGGAGCAGGAAGAAGCAGAAAAAGTAGCCCGTCGGTCCGCCCTGTACTAGTTCGTCAATGACGTCCTGTACAGGAGAAGGCCAAACGGTGTGAAATTGAAGTGCATCCCCCGGGAGGAAGGACTGGAGCTGTTGGCGGAGATACATGGAGGCATATGTGGCTCCCACGTAGGGTCGAGGGCCCTTGCCGGGAAGGCGTTCCGGCAAGGTTTCTTCTGGCCCACCGCTCTCCAGGATGCGACGGCACTAGTAACCAAGTGTGAAGCGTGTCAGTTCCATTCAAAGAAGCTTCATCAACCAACCCAAGCCCTTCAAACAATCCCTCTCTCCTGGCCATTCTCGGTCTGGGGGCTCGACATACTGGGCCCTTTCCCCCGCGCTGTCGGGGGCTTTGAGTACTTGGACGTTGCAATCGACAAGTTCACAAAGTGGTCGGAGGTGGAAGCAGTGAGAAAGGTGACTACTCAGTCAGCTGTCAAGTTTTTCAAAGGACTGGTCTGCCGTTTTGGTGTGCCAAATAGAGTCATCACCGACAACGACACGCAGTTCACGGGCCACACCTTCATGCAATACATTCAAGACCTTAGCAGCAAGGTCTTTTTTGCTTTCGTGGCACACCCACGGAGCAACGGCCAAGCGGAGAGGGCAAATGCTGAAGTGTTGCGAGGCCTAAGGACAAAGACTTTTGACAAGCTGCGCAAGAGCGGAAGGCGCTGGATTGATGAATTGCCGGTGGTTCTTTGGTCGATCAGGACGACGCCAAATCGAGCCACCAGCCAGACACCTTTTGCCCTGGTCACCTCGAGTGCTCGCTTATGATGAGCTTGAGCAAGAGCAGTTGCGCCAAGATGACGTGACGCTCCTTGAGGAAGATCGTCTTCGGGCGGCTGTGAGAGCAGCGCGCTACCAGCATGCCTTGCGCCGCTACCATAGCCACAAGGTTCATGCCTGAAGCTTTGAGGAAGGCGACCTTGTTCTTTGGCGCGTTCAGTCGGCCAAGAATACCAACAAGTTGACACCAAAGTGGGAAGGCCCTTATCGGGTAGTACGAGTCACCAGGCCCGGCGCAGTCCGCCTGGAGACGGAAGATGTCGTCCAAGTGAGCAACTCCTGGAACATCGAGCATCTTCGCAAGTTTTATCCATAAGGCGCAGCTTGCCGGGCCTCCCGGCAAGCCACCTTTTGTACAAGCTTTGCCGACAAGGCATGTAACCCTTCGTACAAAGCCAGGCGCAGACCCTGAGCATAAATAAATGAAGCACTGGCGCCCTAAGTCATAGCATGCATGCTAGGTCGAGTCTCTTCCTTGGTTAGGGTTGATAGTGCTCAGCAGCGACTAACCCCTAGCTTAGAGGTCGAGTGCGCGTCTATCTGTTTCTCTTCTGTCCTCTTTTGGTTCGCAGGGCACATGAGAACTTCTGTCGAGCTACTTGGAAGAAAGAAAACGGACCGGCGTCCCGACACCGACAAACCAGAGTTGCCGGGGGCTGCAAGCACAAGGATCCAACCGCGGCAAGATGAGATTGTCGGGGGGCTGCAGATCCAGATAAGTCTTTTATCCTCTGTCATGCATTTCGGAACAGGACTGGGGCATGTGAAACCTCGTTTTTATCTCTAGGCTGCCGCGCTCCCCTTTTCCTATACCTAAGGATTATTCCCTGGGTCCGGATTTGGTTGTAGCCGTGGTGGCAAGGAGGTAGAACGAGGAGCCTAAAGCCCACTTCATCCCTGCCTCCGCCAAGAGCGCGAGAATGGTCGAGTGGAGTGGGGGGACGGCAAGGCCTGTTGCCGGGCGAAAAACGTTTATCTTAAACAATAACAAGGATTCGCTCCTTGTCGCGGGATTTACCCACGAACGAAAAACCCGGCAAGCATCCCATTTTCATTAAAAGCATTCCACATAGGTACAGTCCGTATGGAATAAAAACATGAACAAAGGGGATTACAAGCTTTAAATTTAACAAGGACTGAAGGCTTACAGATTAAAAAAGAGATAAGGTGCCCGTGATCCCTTTCTTCTCCCTCTCCTCAGGAGGCAGGTCAAGGTGGTGAGAGGACAAAATGGGCGCCTAGGCGAGCTACGAGCGGCAGAAAACTCCAAGAGAACACCTCGGTGACCGCCCAGGGACGGGCCGGTGATGACGGTGCCGGGAAAGGAGATGGAAGACGAGGCGGCAGGACCGGCAGTACGTGACGAAGGTGTCGGTGCCCTCGTACTCCGAGTTGACGGCCTTGCCGCCCGCCCTCTTCCTCTTCCGCAGCGTCCCGACGCCAGCCGCCCAAGGAGACGGCCCCGAGAAGTTCAAGGAGCTAGCCCCACCACTGGCAACACTCTGCCGGAGGAGCGGCCAGGTGCAGATGTTGCTGCTGCCGCACCCGCCCAGGCGCGGGGCGCCCGACGCCTAGTCGGACTCGTCCCTGCTGTCTGCCCCGCTGTCCTCCTCATCACTTTTGCTCGAGGTAGAGCTTCCATCGTCGGAATCTCCATCGGAGGAGCTCTCCACGCAGCACTTCAGACGAGTCCCGAAGTCGCCGAAGACCTTGATGGAGAGAAGGCCGTCCTCCATTAATTTCAAGTAGAGGACGAGCCCCGCCGTCAGGCTGTGGATGCGAGCGAACGTCTTCCACCCACGATGGAGGTACATGACCCGAGGAGCCAGGAAGTCGACGTCCACCCGCGTGCCCCCATTCCCACAACCCCTCATATGCAATCTGAGGGATTGGGGCCGGTCACGCTCCATCTCACGAGCGAACGGGGCGGGAAGACGGAGACAGCGACGCGGCGGTTAGCGCAGCCTGACGAAGAACTCACAGGGCTGGTCTCCAACATGGCCTTCCGTCGGGAAAGGCTCCATTGGCGGGGGCGAAGCCGGCGCGCCGCCCCGTCCTCCTCTTCCCTGAGCACTACGACCTCTGCCCCGGCCTCGCCCACAGCCTCGCCCCCTCCCCCTTCCCCTCGCGGCCGGTTCCACCACCGCGGGCTCAGGAGGAGGAGGGACGCGCTGTCGAGCGGCGACCCTCGCCGCCACTCTTGAAGGACCAGGGTTCCCCTTTTCCATGGCGAGTGAAAGGGAGGAGCAGAAGCGAGAGGAGATAGATGACATAAGATGTGCGGGACGCCATCCCCCTTCCCCCTCTTTATAAAGGGGTGGGATCGGGGCTCAGCCGCCCCGCTCAGCCAATCCAGCCACCAGAGGCGCACGGAATCAGGACCGACCCGCTGCCCCAACTAGCGACGGCCCGGTATCCCGCCTCCACCGCTTGCCACCCCAGGCGCATGAAGGACGTGTGGCGGACGGGCAGAACCGAGGGGTCGGGTGAAGCGACCTCTCCCCACCCCGTGATCCTCGGGAGTGGACGCCGTGAAGACCGCGACCCGGCCCCATTCAGTAAATGAGCCGCGCCTCAACGCCTCCCTCTTTTTACGAGGAAGGCGCGAGCCGCCTCTTTACTGCGATGTGACGCATGCATGCGAAAACCGCCCCACGCATGCCACCCACGTCACGCACACCCCTCCATGCGACGCCGCGCCGCGCACGCGGGTTGTGGGAAGCGCAGCGTGCGAAAAGTTTTACCGCAGTAAAAACCGCCACGATGTCGGGTGGTTGGTGCGACATATGCCAACGGATGGCTTATCATTGTGGGTGCCAATAAGACGTCGCCGGTGCCTGGAAACGGGATGAGGCGAAGACATGCACGCCGGCGGATCTTACCCAGGTTCAGGGCTCTCCGAGGAGATAACACCCCTAGTCCTGCTCTGCGGGGTCTCCGCATGATCACTAGATCGGTGAAAGTAGCTACAATCGCTCCTAGAGCTGTTGGGTTCAAGGGAGAAGAAGAACTAGGCTAGCTCTCTCTTCTCTCTATCTGTGGTGTGTGTGCTATGCTTAGAGGCCAACCCTTTGCATGGGTGCTCCAGGAGGTTTATATAGGCCTACCCCCCAGGGGTACAATGGTAATCCGACTGGGCGCTGGTCCCAGCCGTCAGTGTCTACGCTCGCCGGCTTCTCCGCCGGCTGTTGGGTCCCGCCGACTGGTGGGCCCCGCCGGCTGCCGGCTTCTTGGTCGACAGGCCGGCCCCACCGCCTAGGGTCTTGTCGGCGGCTACTTACTGTAGCCTCGCCTCTGATGACGAGGGCTCTCACTGTAGCCTTACCTCGTCTTGTCTCCTGAATGGGGCTTCTGCTTCGAGGTAGGGAGTAGTCGGCTTCTGAGGGCCGGCTACGCCCTTGGCCGACTGGGAAAGGCCGGGCCGCCTTCACGCCTCTCTCTGGCTGAAGGGGCCCGCCGTCCGTGGGCCGTACGGGAGTCTGTCGTGGATGACGTTGAGGCTAGCATGGCTAAAGTCCCGAGCCGCACGGGAGACGGCCGTCCCGTACGGCCTCCTGTAGCCATGCCCGCCTCGGGCTTCGGGGGTAGTGGGCCGCACTGTGGCCACACCCCGTCTTGTCACCGTTATGTGGGAGTAGCTTTGGTGGTTGTGGTCTCGGCCGGCTTCTTGGAGTCGGTGCTCTTGGAGGCCGGCTTCTTGGAGTCGGCCACCCCGCGGTTGTCTTGGGGAGGGAGGTCGCTTGAGGCTGGGCCGCCTTCCGTGAGTCGGCTTCAGAGGTAGCCGGCCAGGAAAGGGGGTCCAATGCTTGGAGCGTTGGGAGGCTCAAAGGCCTGATAATTTTTCTGAAGAACCAGGGGTAGTCGGTTAGGCTACCCGTGGCCATTTACTCCGACAGTAGTCCCCGAAGCTGATTGGGCTTCGAGGTTGAGTAGGAGTTGAGAAGCTCGATCAGCTTCCCATCTTAGCAAGCCGGCAGCTGGGAGCCGGCCTTGGTCAGGCGTGCCGCCTGGGTCGAAATCTTCCGGAGTCGGAGGGCGGGAGCCCGCTGGCGCGTGCACCGGGCCGCGGGCCGGCCACTGGCCGTCTGCGAACCACGTGGCCCTTCTTGGCCGGAAAGCCTGCCAGCCCACGCGCGTGACGGGACGTCGCCGCAGGGAGGGGGCCCGCCACGTCCGCGCCCTGGCCCAGGCGCGGATTGTCTACATCCCGAAACCGCCCGCACGTCCCGTGCGGCAGTTTCGGCTCGCATTTATGCGCAATAATCGCGAGGCGTGGGGGGAGTGGGTGCAGTTAATCCCACGACTCCCCCCACGTTCGGCTTCCCCGGTCCTGCCTCGCGAAGCTATAAGTAGGGGGAGGTGGAGGGCGGCAGGCCCTCGCACGCTCCTCCTACCTCCACCATCTTCTTCGCTCTCCCGTTCTTGCGACAGCGCCTCGCCGCCGCGCTCTTCCACTACGCATTCCTCCGCCGCCGCGCTTGTTTTCGCCATGCCTCCCGCCACGGAGCAGCATGGCGGGGATTGGGATGGCTCCAACGTCCACGACGACCACGTCGAGTTCCTCCGCAACACGCGGCGGCTGCCCAGCGCGGACAAGGTGGAGGTCCGCCTCGCGCCGGCGAAGGAAATCACGCCGGAGCCGCAGGAGGGCGAGCGGGTGGTCTTCCGCTCGCACTTCTTGCGCGGCATCGGCCTTCCAGTGAGCGCCTTCTTCCGCTCCTGGCTCGAATTCTATCAGCTCCAGCCGCACCACCTCACCCCGAATGCGGTGGTGCTGCTGTCGGCCTTCGTCACCCTGTGCGAGGGCTACCTCGGCGTCCTCCCCACCCTCGAGCTCTGGGGGGAGTTCTTCCAGTCCAAGCTGGGCACGCGCATGCAGGGCGTGCCGGCTCAGACTGGCGCCTTCATCGCGTCGCGGAGGTCGGTCGCCGACAACCCCTTCCCCGTCATCCCGCTGATCCAATCGGTGAAGAAGTGGCAGAAGTCGTACTTCTACGTGCGGAACATCGCCCCACGGGGCGACTACATCAACCTGCCGGCTTACGTAGCCGGCCCACCGGCGGGCAGGCGGCCCCAGTGGTCCTTCCGGGCTGTAACTCTGACGCCGGCCGGGTCCGCAGCCGTCGCCCGAGTGCGAGTGATGACCCAGTCGGAGGGCTTGACGGGGGCTGACCTTCTGGCCGCCTTCGTCACGCGCCGGGTTCTTCCGCTCCAGAGCCGTCCTCATCTGATCTGTCAGATGAGCGGCCAGCTCGATCCGAGCCGGATGTGCACCAAGGACATGCCGCACGAGGAGGTCGCCTATATGGTGAACTACCTTGCGAATTGCAAGCTCTCCGAAGAGTGGCAATTCGGCAAGGAGCCATACAGCCGAGCCAATCCACCGCCCACGGTATGCTCTCCCTGTGTCTTCTTTTTCTCTCAACTTCGTTGCCGAGTTCCTCTTGGCCGACTCTAACTTAGTCGGCTTGTTCTTTGACAGAGTCCTCTTCTTCGGCCGGCCGGCGGGTCAGACACGGAGCGTCGATTCGTCCCCGACCGGACGGAACACGATCTGGAGGACCCCGACCTGGGGGCGGCCGGCATGGACGACAACATCGAGCCGGGTGGCGGCCAAGCCGGCGGCGAAGCAGGCGGCTCCGGGCTCGGAGTCACCTTCGACGACTGGCCGGACGACGACGAAGCTGAGGTCGCCCCGCGCCGCCAGCCGACTTCTGGGCGTGGCGCGGGCTCCTCCGCTGCACCGCCTGGTCGGGGCGGAGGGCAGAAGCGTCGCGCCGCCCAGGGTCTGTTTGGCAGTCGGACGAAAAAACCCAGGGGCGGGGCGGCCGCCACCAGGCGGGAAGAGGCGGCCGCGAAGGCGGCTCGCTTCCGCAAGGCGGTGAAGCAACCGCAGACCGTGTCGGCGTAAGTCCGAATTTTCCTTTGTGTACTCTCTTTCTTTCTTTTCTTTGGTGGTTCCTGAAACCTTGTCTTTTTTCTCCAAATGATCAGAGCTCCGTTGTCGCTTGAGCGGGCGGCTGCCGGGTCCGTCGTCGAGTCGCCAAGGGGGTCTGGGAGTACCACTCGCCGCGTGGACCCCCGTGCCGATCTTCAGGAGGCGACAGAACGGAACGCGCGGGAGGCGCGGGCGGAACGGGAGGCGCGAGAGGCGGAGGCACGGAAGGCGGCCGCCGCTCAGGCGGCTCTGGAGGAGGAGGCGGCGAAGGTGCTCGCCGACGCTGCTGCCAGGGCCCAAGCGGAGGCTACAGCCGCAGAAGCAGCGGGGTACGTCTTGATGGTCACCCCTCTGCGCATTGCGGCGCCGGGTTCCATGGAGCCCTCGCCAGAAGGAGCCAGCTGCGACCAGCCAGGGCCGGGAAGAGACGACGACGTCATCATCCTGGAGAGGGCGCCGGTGCCGACCCCGCCGACTGGGGCGGCTCAAGGCGGCCGGCCAGATCAGCCGCCTACACAGTCGGCAGGGGGCGAGCCGGCTGTGAGGACTGAGATGGCGGTCCGGACGCCGCCGAGCCGGCGCGCGGGGAAGGCCGCGTCGGAGCCACAGCCGGCCGTGGGCTCCAGCTCGTCGGCCCAGGATGCGGAGGCGGCTAGTGCAACCTCAGGGTGGACGCCAGGTGGAGGGACGGCCGTGATGAACGTGGCTGTGCAGGATGTCCGGACCCGTCTCCAGGGCCAAGCCGTGGCGCTGAGGCAGTTCACCGATGAGTTTCTCGCGACACGGGCGGCCATCCGGGTTAGTCCTCCCATCTAGGTTCTCTTGATCTTGATTTCTTCTGTGGGGGCGCGTCAGCGCACCCACTGGGTGTAGTCCTCGAGTTCCGAGTCGGCTGCTGAGCAGGCGGCTTGGAACTCCTTGGAGGATTTGCCTTTGCTATTCTTGTTCTTACTCCGATCTTCTGTCTATTTTGCAGGACTACCACAATCTTCGTGCGGCCGCCTTCAACTCCCAGGCTCGGGAGCTGACCCAGAAGACCGCCGACCTTACTGAGAGCCGAGGTACGTGCTTGGTTCTTTGTCTCATGTGGGGGCGCGTCAGCGCACCCACTGGGTGTAGTCCCCGAGATTCGGGCCGACTGCTGAGCAGTCGGGTCGGATCTTCCTTGACGACTTCTTCTTACTGTTCTTTCTTCTTCTGCCGTCTCTGCAGCGGCCAACGCCAGTCTGAGGGCACAGCTGGGGGAGTCCCAGACTGCCCTTCGTGCCAAGGACGCCGAGATCGCCGCCTTGGTGCAGGAGCGCGACCGCTTGGCCAAGAAGTTGGCCGACCAGGAGGAAGGCCACAAGGCGGCCCTGAAGGCTGCGCAGGACCGCGAAGCCACTCTCCAGGCCGAGTTCGAGACGGAGGCGGCTGGCTGGGCTGAGGCCAGGCAGACTCTGATCTCTGGCTACGGCCAGATCGAAGATCTGGTTGACGGTAAGCCGCCTACCTCTTCGTCCTTTCTTGCCATCTGCCACTTTGGCTTGTTTTCTGATTTTGGTGTTCTTTTCTTCCTTTCTTCTTCTTTCTTGCGCAGAGTATTTCCCTGGCTATTCTACTGCCGCCAACCAGACCATCGAGGCCCGTCGCCAAGCGCGAAGGCAGGCTGGCTTTGAAATCTCGCCAACCGCCGGCCGCTCGCTGGAGGAACAGCTTCTGGCGATCCAGGCCCGTATCCAGCCGGCTCACCGACTGCTCCGCCGGCTTCAGCGAGCCGGGGCGCAGGTCTTGGCCGCCCTCTGGCCCGGCCAAGTGGTTCCTCGCACCCCCAGTCGGACTGCCGACTGGCTGGAGGTGGCAGTCGGCCGCTTCGAAGCTTGGAAGGCCTCGGCGGCTCGCTCCGGTGCCAGGCGGGCGCTGGAGTTCGTCAAGGCCTGGTATCCCGGCCTGAGCCTGGACCAGCTGGCTACCTGGCGGCAGCAAGCCGACACGGAGCTGGAGCCGGCACGGCCGGCCATCATCCGGCGGGCTTCGGCAATCGCCGACTACACCGACACCAGCGTCTTCGCCCCCGAGGTGGACGACAACGGTGTCGCCCAGCCGGAGGAGTGGTTCGGTCTGAACCCGGCGGACGGCGAAGACTCGGCGGAGGAGATCGACTCCAGCGACGAGGGTGAAGAAGAGGAGGAGGAGGAGGGTGAAGACGCCGAGCCGGCTGGTGGAGCAGCCGGCCAGCCTCAGCCTGACCGCACCTCCAGCACCACGTCGCGCGCGAGTGCGTCGCCTGCCGTAGGTGGTGATCAAGCCGAGACCCGCTAGGCGGCCACCCCTTCAGCCGGCGAGGCCGCCTTCACCGACCAGCTCGGCCTCCGCATCGCGCCTTAGTCTGCTATCTTTTGTTTTCCTGTCTAGTTACTTTTGGAACAAAGTTTGGTTAAGTCTGCACAATTCCACCCACTGGGTGTATTCGAACTTATGTCTGTTGCCAACCCGTTGGGGGCTTTATGTGTATATATAACTTATGCATGCATTTGGCCTTTCCTTGTGCTTTGCTTTTTATCCTTCCGCTGTTTCCTTTGCCGCCCTCCCTTGGATGCCGCCTCCCCAGTCCAACAGTTGCTCGGCAATCTGAAGCTGGAGGAGTGCTTGGCCGATTGGGGGGGAAGTACTTTAGCTTTGCTGGACTAAAGCTAAGTTTTTAGGAAGCCAGCCAGCCGGCTGTTTTTGACAGCCGGCAGGCATGTTTGGAGGCCGTCTCTTTGCTATATAGGTTCGTTGCTCCTTAGCCATTTTTCGTGTGGGCATCCTTTCTGCCTTGCCTCTTGCTAGTCGGACAGTCGGTTCTTCGAGCTGCGACTTTCAACAAGAGGGGACTCGGGAGCCGGCACACTACTTTTCTGACTTTAGGTAGAACTTTCAATATAGCTCAAGGCGGCCAGTCCCCGGGCCGACTAGTCGAGCCCGGTGCCAGACAAGAATTCAAATGTAATAATACATTCATGGATATGACGCTTGTCATTCATAGATAAACAAAGGCAGTCCCCGAGTACTGTTCGGGGGGCCTGTTGGTTTGTACTTAATACAAAAGGGTAGCGTGATACATACTGCTTTCAACTGTAAAATCGTCTTAGGAGGTTTGCGTTCCATGGTCGCTCCGACTCCTTGCCGGAGTCGTCTCTCTTGCGTGCTCTTGGTTTTTGCGCGTCGATCAAGTAGTAGGAGTCGTTGCCGAGTGCCTTGCTGACGACGAAGGGGCCTTCCCAAGGGGCCGAGAGCTTGTGCTGGCCGGCTGTTCGCTGGATCAGCCGGAGCACAAGGTCGCCCTCTTGGAAGGATCTTGGCTTGACCTTGCGGTTGTAGTAGCGACGCAGCCCTTGCTGGTAGATGGCGGACCGGCTGAGTGCTAACAGCCGGCCTTCTTCCAGTAGGTCGACGCCGTCTTCTCTTGCTTCCTTGGCCTCCTCCTCCGTGTACATGGTGATCCGAGGCGAGTCGAACTCGATGTCTGTTGGGATGACGGCCTCGGCACCGTACACGAGGAAGAATGGAGTGAAGCCGGTTGACTTGTTGGGTGTAGTGCGCAGACTCCAAAGGACAGCCGGCAGCTCATCGAGCCAGCAGCCGGCCGATCGTTCCAGTGGTACAACTAGTCGAGGCTTGATGCCGGAGAGGATGAGTCCATTTGCTCGCTCGACCTGGCCGTTTGACTGCGGGTGGGCAACGGACGCTAAGTCCAGTCGGATGCCCTGCGTCGCGCAGAAACGTGCCAGTGCTCCTTTGGCGAAGTTCGTGCCGTTGTCGGTGATGATGCTGTGCGGCACGCCGTACCGAGTAGTGATGTCGGTGATGAATGTCACGGCAGTCGGCCCGTTCAGCTTCTTAATCGGCTTTGCTTCGATCCACTTTGTGAACTTGTCCACAGCGACCAGTAGATGTGTCAAGCCGCCGCGGGCTGTCTTGAAAGGGCCCACCATGTCCAGTCCCCAGACGGCAAAAGGCCAGGTGAGGGGAATGGTCTTGAGTGCAGAAGCCGGCAGGTGTTGCTTGGAGCTAAAAACTTGGCATCCTCTGCAGCTCTTGACTATTTCTTTAGCATCCTCCAAGGCAGTCGGCCAGAAGAAACCATGGCGGAAAGCCTTGGCCACAAGTGATCTTGAGGCTGCGTGGTGGCCGCATTCGCCTTGGTGGATGTCTTTGAGGATTGCCACTCCTTTTTCTGGCTCGACACAACGCTGGAAGACTCCAGTGACGCTGCGCTTCACAAGCTCTCTGTTGATTATTGTGTATGCTGCGGCTCGTCGTTGCACTAGTCTTGCTGAGATCTCATCAGCCGGCAGCTCTCTGCTGACTAGGAACTTGAGGATGGGCTGGGCCCATGACGGAGCTGTGACTTCTTCTTCTGTTAATGTGGCCACCATGACTCGGGTGGGTGGGTTGGGTGGCGTTGAATTGGAGTCGGCCACCGCTTCTTGTGTCGTTGCAGTCCCCGGGCCGACTGCTGCAGTCCCCGGGCCGGGTTCTGAAGTCCCCGGGCCGGGTGCGACTACGGCAGTCCCCGGGCCAGTTGTCGAAGTCCCCGTGCCGCCTGCGGGATTTCTCCAGTCGGATCCGGCTGTATCTGGCGCAGGCGGTACGAAGATGGAATCCGACTCTGGAGACGGCTTGATGGACGGCTTGAGGAGGCGCTGGAGGGAGACGCCAGTCGGTATGGCTTGTCGGGTGGAGCCGATCCGTGCTAGGGCATCTGCTTGGTCGTTGTCGGCCCTTGGCACGTGAAGGAACTCGCACCCTTCGAAGTATCCGCTTATCTGCTGGACGAGGAATCGATAGCTCGCCATGTTCGCGTCCTTGGCGTCCCAGTCGCCAGACGATTGCTGGACCACCAAGTCTGAGTCGCCGTAGCACAGGATCCGGCGTATGCCGAGTTCTTTGGCTAGCCGGAGCCCATGTCCGAGCGCCTCGTACTCGGCCACGTTGTTGGAGGCGGCGAAGTGGATCTGCAGCGTGTACTTGAGCTTGTCGCCTTTGGGAGAGGTGAGGACGATGCCGGCTCCCAAGCCGGTGCGCATCTTGGACCCGTCAAAGTGCATCCGCCAATGGGTAGAGTCGGGAGCCGGCGGTAGGTACTGGGTTTCGGCCCAGTCGACGAGGAAGTCGGCCAATGCTTGCGACTTGATGGCGGTGCGGGGTTGATAGAAGATTGTGTAGGGTGCCAACGCAATGGCCCATTTGGCCACCCGGCCGGATGCATCCCGGCTGCCTATGATCTCGGCGAGCGGAGCAGTGCACACGACCGTGATGGGGTGCTCTTGGAAGTAGGGCTTCAGTTTCTTGGCAGCGAAGTACACCCCATAGCACATCTTCTGGTAGTGCGGGTAGTTTTGCTTAGAGCTGGATAGCACTTCGCTGAGATAGTACACCGGCCTCTGGACTAGCTGGGCTCGGCCTTCCTCCGGGCGCTGGACCACAACAACAGTGCTGACGACTCGGCTAGTCGCGGCGATGTAGAGGAGCATGGGCTCCTTTTCAGTCGGCGCAGCCAGGACAGGCGGAGTGGTCAGCATTTTCTTCAACTCATGGAAGGCTTGGTCGGCTTGATCATTCCACTCGAAGTGAGTGGACTTCTTCATGAGTCGGTACAGGGGGAGAGCCTTCTCGCCTAGTCGGCTGATAAAACGATTCAGGGAGGCTAAACAGCCAGTGAACTTCTGCACATCTCGCAGCTTGGTGGGAATCTCCATCCTCTCGATGGCCTTGATCTTGACGGGGTTGCATTCGATGCCGCGCTCGGAGACCAGGAAGCCCAACAGCTGGCCGGCTGGCACTCCGAACACGCACTTCTCAGGATTGAGCTTGATTTGGAATCGGCGCAAGTTGGCGAATGTTTCTTTCAGGTCTTCCAGCAAGGTACCGCGCTTCTCTGTCTTCACCACAATGTCGTCTACATAGACGTGGGCATTTCTGCCGAGTTGTTTCAAGAGGCATTTCTGCATGCAACGCTGAAAAGTGGCACCGGCATTTCTCAAGCCGAATGTCATTGTCAGGTAGCAGAAAGCTCCAAAGGGTGTGATGAAGGCAGTCTTCAGGCGGTCAGCCGGGTCCAACTTGATCTGATGGTACCCTGAGTACGCATCCAAAAAACTTAACAGCTCGCATCCGGCTGTGGAGTCTATTACTTGGTCAATCCGCGGCAGAGCAAACGGATCCTTTGGGCAGGCCTTGTTCAAACTGGTGTAGTCTATACACATACGCCACTTGTTATTCTTCTTCAGAACCAGAACTGGGTTGGCAAGCCATTCTGGAAAGAACACTTCCATGATAAAGCCAGCGGCAAGGAGCCGGGCTATCTCTTCTCCCACGATTCTTCGCTTCTCTTCTGACAGTCGGCGGAGGGGTTGCTTGACCGGCTTCGCATCAGCTCGGACATGTAATTTGTGCTCGGCGAAATCCTTCGGGACACCCGGCATGTCCTTTGGGGACCATGCAAAGATGTCTCGATTCTCACGGAGGAAGTCGACGAGCTCGCCTTCCTATTTACTGTCCAAGTTCGCTCCAATGACAGCGAACCTCTCCGGGTTCTCCGGGTCCAGAGGTATCTTCTTTGTCTCTTTGGCAGGCTGGAAGGAGCCCTGCACATCACCATCTTTGGGGTTGGGGGACAGGGCCGGCTGCTTGCCGGCCATGGCCACAACCCGTTCCAACATCTTCTTCTCTTCTGCCACCACGAGGGACTCGGCCAGCCGGCTACTGGCCATGGCGCACTCGATGGACTTCTTGTAGTCGCCGGCTACCGTGATGATCCCCTTCGAGCTCGGCATCTTCATCTTCAGGTAGGCGTAGTGGGGCACAGCCATGAACTTGGCCAAAGCAGGTCGGCCAAGCAGTGCATGATAGGGGCTCTCCAAATCCACTACCTCGAACCATATTGCTTCCCGGCGGAAATGATCTTTGTCTCCGAAGAGAACATCCATTTTGATCTTGCCGATTGGAGAGCAAGACAGGCCGGGGACGATACCATGGAAGACGGTGCGGCTCGGCATGAGCTGCTTTGCTTTGATGTTCAGCTTCTCCATGGTATCGCGGTACAGTATGTTGATACTGCTTCCGCCGTCTATCAGGACGCGGGAAAATCTGGCTGCTCGCCTCTCCGTCGCGAGGGTGACGTCCAAGACCATTGCATAGGAGCCAGGCGAAGGCATCACCTCTGGGTGGTCGGCCTGGCTCCAGCTGATCGGCTTCTCTGACCAGTGCATGAACTCGGGGGTGCTGGAGGCGACTGCATTCACTTCTTGATGCTGTCGGCGTCGGCTGCGCTTGTCGTCGGCTTGACTGGTGAAGACGACGTAGGCGGCATGCTCTTCGGGGAATTCGTCTTGGATGGCGCCGACTGCCGGCCGAGCCGCCGGCTGCTGGGGGGCTGGAGGCGGCGGGCCGGGAGGCGGAGGCGGCAGCATCCCCTCGCCCTTGGTGATGCGGGTGAGCCAATGGCATTTCCGGGTTGTGTGGTTGGACGGCTTCGCGCCGCTGTGGAATTTGCAGGGGGCATCAAGAGCCTGCTCGTAGGAGAAAGCCGGCTGCCAAGGCGGCCGGCCACCCTTCTTCTTGGGAGCGGGCCGTTCTTCGGGCTGCTCATCTTCAACGGTGGCCACCTGCCGACTGGAGGAAGTCGGCATGGGGCCCTTGCGCTTGTGGTCGTTCTGGTAGGGGCGCCGATTAGGGTCGCCAGCCGGCGTCTTGGGAGCCGGAGCAATCACCTTCCCCGAGGCGTCTACTCGCAGCTCGGTCTTCATTGAGGAGTCGGCTGTGGCGTACTTGTCAGCGATGACCAGTAACTCGTCGAGGGTAGCCGGCTCGTCGCAGAGGAGTCGGTGCTTGAGGAGGGTGCCCTCTCGGCACCCGGCGGTGAAGTACTCGATGGCCTGGACCTCATGCACCCCCTCGCAGGAGTTGCGGAGCTCGGCCCACCGCGTGAGGTAGTCGCGGGTCGACTCGTTGGGCCCTTGGACGCAGAGGGAGAGCTGGCGAGGCTTGGGAGGCCGCTTGTAGGTGCTAGTGAAGTTGCGGACGAAGACTTCTGTGAAGTCCAGCCAACTGTTGATGCTGTAGGGCTTGAGGCTGTTGAGCCATGTGCGCGCCGTGCCCTGCAGCATGAGGGGGACGTACTTCACGGCGACGCGTCGATTGCCGTTGGCTATGCTGACGGCTGTGGAGTAGTCGATGAGCCAATCTTCCGGCTTCACTGAGCCGTTGTACTTGGGCGTGTCTCTGGGGAGCGAGAACCCTTTGGGGAAGGGCTCGTCGCGGATGCGGGGGCCAAAGCATGGCGGGCCGACATCGTCTTCTTCTTCTAACGCCAAGGATCGAGCAAGGCGGTCGATCCTGTGGCGGGCGTCGTTCTCGCCGACTCCTTCTCGGCGGCCGAGTCGGTCGCCAAGAGTCGGGTGTGTGATAGGCGGCGGAGTGAGGCGTCTTTCTCTTCGAGGCGGAGGAGGGGGCAGATTTCCTTGGTGCTCTACTGCTCGAGGGCGGCCCTCCGCATCGCGCTCGATGGTGATGCGAGTCCGGCTGCGGCTGGCAGCCGGCTCCTTGTCTTTCTTCTGGCGTGCGCCGCTCGCAGTCGGCGAGCGGGACGTCGCGGCGTGCTCCCGGCGCGGGGGATGGCTATCAGCACGGGCGCCGGCTTCGTGCCGTTCTGCAGCCGCGTCGATCAGCTGCTGGATCCGTCTTGTCATGTAGGGGAGCTCGTCGGCTCCCAGCCCATTGAGCTCTTCTGCGGCCGCCTGGGCGGCTCGCAAATTCTCGAGCGGGGTGGCGTAGACGGGGCGATCTGCCCCCAGCATGCTGGCGACGGCCGCGCCGCGCTTCTGGACGAAGCCGGCTCGGCTCGGGCCGCTAGGCGGCGGCGTACCGAAGGCGGCGCGGTCGACTTCGCGCTGGTGAGCCTCGGTGAGGCGTCTCATGGAGGCTATCTTCTGGCCCTCCGCGATGAGGGCGAGGCGGCGTGCCTCCAAGGTCTCGGCGTCGGCATCGGCCGGGATGGGGACGGAGAGGTCGTGCATTGCCGCTTGCAGGGCGTCGTGGGCGTTCTCGCCCGAGTTGGCGACGTGGCTGATGACCAGCACTTCGGTGACAGCGCTGCTGCCGCTGTCGGCTCGTGGGAGGGGGTCGTCGAAGACCACCACGTCGGAGGGGTAGGCGTCAAGCGATGCGGTGTCGGAGTCGACAAGCATCGGGTCGGTGGAGCCGACCGACTCCACATCTGCAGCAGGCTCGCTGGAGACGTGAAGCTGGTCGAGGAGGCTGACGAGGCGGCTCTCGGGGTAGTCCGTGCCTGCGTCGGACGCAGGCTCGTCGGAGATGCGAGTCTCGCCGAGCAGATCGGCGAGGCGGCTTGCTGCGCAGGCGTCGTCGACGCCTTGCAGCGCGTCGAGGCAAACGCCATCGGGCGCAGCAGGCTGGCTGCGCTCGCGGGGGAGGAAGAGGGTTCCCGTCCAGAACAGGTCTCCGGACGATGGTGCACCTGGCCCCACGGTGGGCGCCAAATGTCGGGTGGTTGGTGCGACATATGCCAACGGATGGCTTATCATTGTGGGTGCCAATAAGACGTCGCCGGTGCCTGGAAACGGGATGAGGCGAAGACATGCACGCCGGCGGATCTTACCCAGGTTCGGGGCTCTCCGAGGAGATAACACCCCTAGTCCTGCTCTGCGGGGTCTCCGCATGATCACTAGATCGGTGAAAGTAGCTACAATCGCTCCTAGAGCTGTTAGGTTCAAGGGAGAAGAAGAACAAGGCTAGCTCTCTCTTCTCTCTATCTATGGTGTGTGTGCTATGCTTAGAAGCCAACCCTTTGCATGGGTGCTCCGGGGGGTTTATATAGGCCTACCCCCGGGGGTACAATGGTAATCCGGCTGGGCACTGGTCCCAGCCGTCAGTGTCTACGCTCGCCGGCTTCTCCGCCGGCTGTTGGGTCCCGCCGACTGGTGGGTCCCGCCGGCTGCCGGCTTCTTGGTCGACAGGCCGGCCCCACCGCCTAGGGTCTTGTCGGCGGCTGCTTACTGTAGCCTCGCCTCTGATGACGAGGGCTTTGTCGAGGTAAGCGTGGCTACAGTGGGCCGCCTCGGGGGCTCTCACTGTAGCCTTACCTCGTCTTGTCTCCTTAATGGGGCTCCTGCTTCGAGGAAGGGAGTAGCCGGCTTCTGGGGGCCGGCTACGCCCTTGGCCGACTGGGAAAGGCCGGGCCGCCTTCACGCCTCTCTCTGGCTGAAGGGGCCCGCCGCCCGTGGGCCGTACGGGAGTCTGTCATGGATGACGTTGAGGCTAGCATGGCTACAGTGCCGAGCCGCACGGGAGACGGCCGTCCCGTACGGCCTCCTGTAGCCATGCCCGCCTCGGGCTTCGGGGGTAGTGGGCCGCACTGTGGCCACACCCCATCTTGTCACCGTTATGTGGGAGTAGCTTCGGTGGTTGTGGTCTCGGCCGGCTTCTTGGAGTCGGTGCTCTTGGAGGCCGGCTCCTTGGAGTCGGCCACCCCGTGGTTGTCTTGGGGAGGGAGGTCGCTTGAGGCCGGGCCGCCTTCCGTGAGTCGTCTTCAGAGGTAGCCGGCCAGGAAAGGGGGTCCAATGCTTGGAGCGTTGGGAGGCTCAAAGGCCTGATAATTTTTCTGAAGAACCAGGGGTAGTCGGTTAGGCTACCCGTGGCCATTTACTCCGACACACGACCTGCCCGCGCACCGTTTTGGGCCTAGCCCAACAAAGGGGTCGCGCTTATGTGTGGCCCATGCCCGGGGGCTCATGTCGGTGTACAAAAAGAGGGGCACGCTTTTGTACCCCTTTACCTGTGCACGGGCAGTCGGAGCCGCGCCCATGGTTACACCAAGCATAACAGGGGAGGTCTGCCAAGGTAAGACCAAAGCCAAAGATAATCAGAGCAACGACAAGGCCAAGACCACAAAGAACTAAGGGACAAAGCAGGTTCCCCCGGCAAGACCCTTGCCGGGGCAGCTCGCTCCACACCAACAGAGTGAGCCACCCTTGAGCCCACGGTCCACAACGCCATCATCCACGTAGGGCCAGGGCTCGGGAAGGCACCTCTGTGGTGGCATGCAGATCTTTGTGAAGACATATTCAAGATCAGATGAGGATTAGAAAACGACGATCCTCGGCAAGATCCTTGCCGAGGAAGGCCACCAGACCCCCAGCAAGGCCCTTGCCGGGGATGATAGCATGCCACGGCAAGACCCTTGCCGGGCCACCCGGCAAGGCCCTGACCAAGGACGCCAGCACGGCCACCAACCAAGCTTCCACTATCGTTCACATGCAGCTGCCAGCCCAACCAGCTGGGCGGGCACCTGCGTGGCAACATGCAGCTCCCAGGCCAACTCATCGAGCGCCTGCGTGGCGGCATGCAGATCTTCGTGGAGGCTCCACCACCGCGCCACCTCAGCTGCCTATCTGCCTTCGTGGCGCCGCATGCGTCGCTGGCCAGGGCGCGTGTCAAAGCGAGGAGGAGAGGCGACGGACGGTACGGGCCTCGCCCCCGTCCCCAATAAAGCTAGGGGACACCTAAGCTACGCATTAAATGTGTCTTGTCCTGTAATAGGAGCGATAAGCTCTGGGCATGTACGCCTTTCCACCTCCTGTGTGCCACTTTGGCAGCCCCTTTCGACTATAAAAGGAGGCCCATGGCATAGTAGAGAAGGATTTGGCTCTTTCGAACCACACAGTGACCACAGCTAGTTCGAGAGCTCAAGAACTCTCTGAAATACACCCACCAAAGCAGGACTAGGGTTTTACGCATCCTCATGGCCCGAACCTGGGAAAACGGTCCTTGTGCTGTCTACTAGCCCTCCTCTTCTCGCAACCCCACGCCCCGGCAACCGTAGTAGGGATTCTTCTGATCCCATAGGTGTCATTCCACACGGATAGTCCTCTCCCCAAATATTGAGCGGGAAGGGAGCCAACAACGGCGGGCTAATTTGAAAGGGGACAGCTAGGACAAGCTATCCTGACAAAAGTGGTCTTCGCCTGCAAAAGGCTCTGGTGGTGACGCCGTCTTGGGCTCCATGGTGACCTCCGTCTTGCCATCCCGCTGGTCTTGGTCTCGTTGCACCGATATGGAAACCTTTGCCTGATGCCTCGGTACTCCGCGTTTGCGCCTGCCTCCTTAGCACCAAAGAGGAAACAAGGACACTGCGCGCGCTGGCGCCCGCCTGGCGCCGGTCATCATGGCTCACGTCACGCGAGCCTCGCGAGGTTTGCCCCGCCTTGATATCTCCGCTCCTCGCGAGGTAGTCCGGTGATGCCACTCCTGAGGAGGTCTTGCGTCGTCCGCCTCGCAAGGCTTGGCCCCTCGCGAGGGTCTTGACTGCCTTGTCGATGAAGATGGGCCGTACGGCCAGCTAGCTTAGCCACGCCATGGGCCACAGGCAGGCAAGTCTGGGGACCCCCATTCCCAGAACGCCTACAGGTTTTGACACCGACATCGCGCTTGCCGGAGTGGGTGCAGGAGGTCTTGCCGGAAGAGGTCTTGCCGGAAGAGGTCTTACCGGTCTTCTTCCCCCTGAGGCCTCAGCGGCAAGAGCAAGTGCCTTGGCGGCCGTTGCTGCAACTGCCTCCCGGTAGAGCTGGTCGGCGCAGATGAGCACGTCCTTCTTGTCAGAGGGGACGGTGATGATGCTCAGTTGCCCGGGCATCTTTAACGTGTTGTAAGCGTAATGTGATGCTGCCATGAACTTGGCCAGCGCATGGCGGCCAAGGATCCCATTGTAGGGCAGAGGGATCTTGGCGACATCAAAAACGATCTTCTCCGTCCTGTAATTCCGCTCGCCCCTGAATGTAATGGGCAACGTGATTTTACCTTTTGGCTGACTCCTCCCCGGGTTGACTCCTTGAAACGCGCCCGTCTCCTCGAGATCTCCGTCGGGGATTTGCAGCATCTCGATCATAGCAGGCGAGATCAAATTCAGAATGGCCCCACCATCAACTACCACTTTTATCACCTTGAGGTTGCGTATTGTTGGTGAGACCAACAATGGTAAACACCCGACCGCAGTCGTGCGATCAGGGTGATCCTCGGTGTCAAAAATGATAGGTGTGCTGCACCACTTCAGTGGTTTCTGGGCATCTAACGACGGCTCTGCCGCAGTGACCTCACGCGCCCACTTCTTCAGCCAGCGGCGAGAGGTATGCAACGAGGCGCCACCATTGACGCACATGGCCTCTGTAGCTTTCTGGAACTCGTGCTCCCCGGACTCGTCATGCTCACCATGATCATCATCTTCCTCCTTGTTGTCACGGCCCCGAGCGGGCCTCTCTTGTTGATTATCCTTGCCGCGGCGACCTCCTTGGCCGCCACGCTTCTTGTCGGACCCCTCAGCACCATCCTGGCCCTTCTCCTTGTCCCGCCTCTCATATGCGGCTTTCTGTTTCTCTACAAGCAGCTCAACCTATCGGCAGTTCTGGAGATCGTGGCCCTTGGTGTGATGGATCTTGCAATACTGCTTGTCGGAGCCTCCTGGCTTATCGGCAGCTGCCAAGGCCCGGCAGGCGGCCCAACCAGCAACTTCCTTGTCGGGGTCGTCAGCCTTGGCCTTCTTGGCGGCGCCGGGGTCGCCGGATCCCTCGACGGCAAGCACGGTCTTGCCCTTACACTTCCTTCGCGAGCCCCTGCGGCTTGCATCGTGATGGTGTAGATGATGAGGAACTCCGACGGGTGAGTCTTGCCGTTGTACTTTTCCCCAACATCAGGCTTGAACGTGCGGTGGGAGGGCCACTGGAACTACCGCAGCTCACGGGTAAAGGCCGGACAACCCACCTCGTAAGGTAGGTCGCCGGAACCCCCCAGTGTTGGGCGGCCCATAGTTGGCCCCGCACGCCTATCTAACTGATGACGCGCTTCCCGCCGTCGCTCGATGGTGGTCCGAGCGTCCTCCTGAGCCCGCTCTCGATGAACTTGCCGTTGGTCGCAGCGTGCCCACGGGTCGAACGACGCGGTGGAAGCGTTGTCAAAAGCGTCGGCCCGAGGAGCCGGCGGCTCCCGTTGCTTGCGTGGGGGAGGGGAGTGCACCGTGGTCGCAGCACCCCCGGTCCTCCCTCCTCCGGCGAGCACTGGTTCCACCGAGCGCCGGCACGAGGGTCCCGCTAGCTGCGGTTCATCTTTGTTGGCGAAGCTGATGAGGCTCCGGATGGTGGCCCTCCACTTGTTGAGCTTCTCCGCAACGGGAGGGAAGTCGAGGTGCAGTTGCACGCGCGCCAACGCTTCTGCTGGCATGGGTCACGGTGAAAGCTGTGTGGACCGTGACGCGCTTCAACTTCTAACCATGTCAGAAGGAGCTCTATCACGGTCTCGCGGTCGCACGCCCACTCCGCCAGCGTCCAGGTGCGCACGCCGGCCCGATGCATCCTGAGAACGACGCAAAGGGCTCTTCCTGTGGCGGCGCCCAGGGGCACCGACGTCGCGGTGTTGCTCATCGCTCGTGGCCTGGGAAGGCCGCGGCGTGGGGGCCGGTGGGGGCATCATAGAGGTTGCCGCGCCGCCAGTGGGCAGCACGGCCCCGCTCCCGGACCCAGCGGCGTGTGGCTTGTCATCCTGGACAGGAAAGACGCCGCTCGCCTGGCTCTGATTGCCAGGGTGTCATGGACACTCGCGGGCCGCGCCTCCGACACAATCCGTGGCCACCCCGTCGCCCGCCCGCGGTGGTGCGGACGGGCCTGCTCCGGACAACCCGATTGCTGTGATCCCCTTCTTCTTGGGGGCCATCACGATGATGAAGTCGATGCGCTAACTTCTAAGCCAGATTTCTCACAGCCCGCGCCCCCTACCTAGCGCGCCAAAGATGTCGGGGTTCAGGAATGACACCTATGGGATCATGGGGAATCCCTACTACGGCTGCGAGGCATGGAGCTGTGCAAAGAGCGGGTCTAGAAGATCAACGCGGTGGGATTTTTTACCCAAGTTCGGGACGTAAACGATGCGTAATACCCAAGTCCTGCCTTGGTGTATATTTGGTGTTCTTGAGCTCCTGAACTAGCTGCGATGCATGCCCAGTCCAAAAAGTCTGAATCCTTCCTTAGTACGCCTTGGGCCTCCTTTTATACGTCCAAGTGGTTGCCACAGCGGCACACAGGAGGTGGAAAGTGTCTACAGTGTACAAGTTTATCTCCTGACATCATAGGACAAACGCATTTAATGCGCCGCCTATGTGTCCTATTGCTTTATCGGGGACGGCAGAGAAGCTCGTCCCGTCTATCACCACCTTGCCTTGCTTCGACGCGTGCCCAAGGTGATGAGGCATGCAGCGCCACGCTGATTGGCTGGCTGCTGAGCTGGTGTGGTGGCAGGTGTCGGCATTCTGGGAACGGGAGTCCCCAGACTCGCCTACCTGCGGCCCACGGCGTGGCTCCACTCGCGGCCCAGTACGACCCGTCTTCACCAGCAAACACTCATGACCCTCGCGAGGGGCCAAGCCTCGCAAGGCGGACGACACAAGACCTCCTTGGGGGCAGCCTCACCAAGCTGGCTCGCGAGGGGCACAGAGATCAAGGCAAGGCGAACCTCGCGAGGTTCCAATGACGTAAGCCATGATGACCAAGACCAGGCGGGTGCCAGCGCGCAAAGTGTCCTCATTTCCTCTTTGATGCTAAGGAGGCAAGCGCAGGCGAGGAGTACCGAGGCATCAGTCAAAGGTTTCCATATCGGTGCAACGAGACCAAGACCAGCATGACGACAGGATGGAGGTCACCGTGGAGCCCAAGACGGCGTCACCACCAGAGCCTTTGGCAGGCGCAGACCACCTTTAGTCAGGATAGCTTGTACTAGCTGTCCCCCTTCAAATTGGCCGTTGTGGCATCCCTTCCCGCTCAATATTTGGGAAGAGGACCAGGCCTCTGCAAATAGGACTAGCCACCACAATAGGAGGGACGGAGGACAAGGGAACTGATCAAGATTCAGATCATCCTCACACCCACCAAGCACAAGAACACGGTCTCTTGTGTTCCGGGTTCGTCGAGCTAGGCTTTGGGATCGCTGTGAAGCTGAGGGTGTGATTAGGTAGGGGGAAATCTTCGTGCGCACGCCAGTGTTTGAACCTCAAGGCTTTTGCCGGAACCCGAAATCCGACATTTGGCGCGCAAGGTGGGGGTGCGCTGGAGTTTCCTTCCATCGATCTGCACTCCGCCATCACCGCGCTTCACCCCCATGGCAGGCGCCGCGCTTCCGGCTCCGACGACTGGAACCAATGGCGGGCCCAGGGGGCTCCGAGCCTTGGCCCCTGCCTTACGGCAGGTGCGGCGGCCGCCCAAGTTCAAGCCGGAGATGCCACCACGCTACGACGGCGCGACGAACCCGGTGGCTTTCCTGTTGGCGTACGAGGAGGCCGGGGCCAACGACAAGGTCATGGCCAACTGGCTTCCCATGGCCCTCACTGGCGTGCCGCGTACATGGCTGCTCAACCTCCCCGGATCCATGGTGGCGTCTTGGGAGGAATTGCGCGGTCTCTTCGCCGCGCGCTTCGCGGCACCAGCACTCCATGCGGTCGCAGCCCTACTCGGCGGCTCACAAGCGCCGCCCTCGGACCGCCACGCCAAGCCGTTCTTTCGCTAGATCAGCGCCGCTTCCGCGCGGCAGGGGGCTCCCCCGGGTTGGGTGGCGCCCAAGCCCGACCTGACCTTCAACTCGGAAGATCACCTCATCACCACCGTCGGCTCGGGCGTGCTCCCAATGCTTTGCACACCCACCATCTGCCACGTAGCCGTCACCAAGATAGTCATCAACAGCGACGCCGGCCTCAACGTGCTCTCGGTGGAGGCCTTCAGCCTCCTTCACGTACGACTTGAGTGGCTCTGCCCCAGCAAGCCCTTCTCCGACGTCGGAGGCGGCTCCTCGAGCCCCCTGGGGCAGATCCTTCTTCCGGTGACCTTCGGCACCCGCGACAACTACCGCACTGAGCAGATCGACTTCGACGTCGCCCGCATCGGCCTCCTATACAATGCTATTCTCGGGTACCAGGCTCTAGCTCAGTTCATGGCGGCGACCCATCCCGCCTACAATCTCATGAAGATGCCTGGAAGCAAGGACGTCCTCACCATAGTGGGAGATACCAAGGAGGCTCTGGCGGCACTCAAGCTTGCCCTCAAGACCGCCGCGGCGGTGCAATCGGCCGACGCAGGCACCTCTGGAGCTAAGGCGGCCGCACCAACCAAGAAGAAGCAGTTGTTCACTCAAGACCGGGCAGAAACCAAGCAGGTGCCGGTCGAGGAAGACGGGTCCTCGGGGGCCACCTTCACCATAGGCGCCAACCTCGACCACGACCAAGAGGAGGCACTGGTGAAGTTCTTGCGTGTAAACAAGGAAGTATTCGCCCGGGAACCTAATCAGCTGGTAGGGGTCCCAAGATGAGTGATTGAGCATCACTTGAAGGTGTGCCCCAATGTACGCCCTGTGGAACAGAGGGCGCGGCGGCAGTTGTCACGCCCAAGATGCAACCCTATCCTAAAGGAACTCGAAGGTCCCACCAAGGATAGAAGCGCATCTTGAAGACGCTTTTGCAAGGTGGATATCATTACATCAACATTACATAAATAGTTTGGGGATACATACATAAGGCACAAACGCCTCAAAGAATACATCAATACATCATGGGAACAACATCCGACTACGGATGAAACATAAACAGAAACTCAAACGACATCCACCCTGCTAGCCTAGGCTGCCGACCTAGAACCTATCCCCTGATCGAAGAAGAAGCAGAAGAAGAACTCCAAAACAAGTAAACATCGCTCTCGCGTCATGACCATCGCAACCTGTACCTGCAACTGTTGTTGTAGTAATCTGTGAGCCACGAGGACTCAGCAATCCCATTACCATGGGTATCAAGACTAGCAAAGCTTAAATGGGTAAGGAAGGGGTAAAGTGGTGAGGTTGCAGCAGCGACTAAGCATGTATGGTGGCTAACATACGCAAATAAGAGCGAGAAGAGGAGCTTAGCAAGCGGTCGTCAACTAGCAAAGATCAAGAAGTGATCCTGAACTCCTACTTACGTCAAACATAACCCAATGACCGTGTTCTCCTCTCGAACAACCCCTAAAAGAGACAATCACGGTTACGCACGCGGTTCGTGTGTTTTAGAAGAGTTTACTTCAAGTTTACTACAACCGGATATTAACAAATTCCCATCTGCCACATAACCACGGGCACGGCTTTCGAAAGTTCAAACCCTACAGGGGTGTCCCAACTTAGCCCATGATAAGCTCTCGCGGTCAACGAAGGATATTCCTTCTCCCGGGAAGACCCGATCAGTCTCGGAATCCCCGGTTACAAGACATTTCGACAATGGTAAAACAAGACCAGCAAGACCGCCCGATGTGCCGACAATCCCGATAGGAGCTGCACATATCTCGTTCTCAGGGCCACACCGGATGAGACATCCTACGAGTAAAACCATCCCTCAAGTTTCCCCGAGGTGGCCCCGCAGTCTACTCGTTTCGGACCAACACTGAGAGAAGCATTGGCCCCTGGGGGGCTAAATAAAGATGACCCTCGGGTTAATAATTCCCAAGGGAAAGGTAATAGGTTGTTAGGAAAATGTAAAACCAAGGTTGGGCCTTGCTGGAGGAGTCTTATTCAAAGCGAACTGTCAAGGGGGTCCCATAAATCACCCAACTGCGTTAGGGACGCAAAATCCGGGAACATAATACCAATATGACGGAAACTAGGGCAGCAAGAGTGGAACAAAACACCAGGCATAAGGCCGAGCCTTCCACCCTTTACCAAGTATATAGATGCATTAATAATATAAGAGGTATTGTGATATCCCAACATAAACATAATCCAACATGGAGCAATCTTCATCTTCACCTGCAACTAGCAACGCTATAAGAGGGGCTGAGCAAAAGCGGTAACATAGCCAAACCACGGTTTGCTAGGAAGGGTGACAAAGGTCAGAGGTTCATGGAAATTTGGGAGGCTTGATAAGCAAATGGTAGGTAACGCAGCATAGCGAAAGAACAAATCAACTAGCATAGCAATGATAGTAATGAGATCCAAGGTGATGGTCATCTTGCCTGAAATCCCGCTAGGAAGAAGAACTAATCCATGAAGAAGATGAAGCCACGAAGACGAACATGGTAAACACACCACACATGAACAAGGCATGATGCACAACCAAGTATGATGCATGACAAGACTACATGAAGCTATGCATGGCAAGAGATGATGCATACAAGAGCAACACAACAAAGCAAGTTTAAATGAGGCCGGAAAACAACATAGAACAATTCCGGTAAGTCCTCATATGCGAATTTCGAAATTGGTCCAGATCTGATTATAACACAATGTTAAAGTTGTTAAACATAAAGTTAAAATTATCCAAGATGATCTACACGAAATTCTAGTCAAGTTACATATAAAGTTCATTTAATTCGGAGTTACGGCCTAAAAGATATGAGCAAAACAAGATAAACATGACATTGATGCAAAATGCATACAAACATCAAGCAACACACTCCAAACATGGATGCAACAAGGTAACATGAAGCTACATGCAAAACTAAACAAGTTTCATATAGAGCACACTCAAAACGGAGCAACGGTTGAACACATACACATGATACAAATTTGAAGGACAAGCTGTCCGAAACAGCAACTAGGCAACTAGTAAGCATCAAAACTACATGCTACAGCAACTCATCATGAAAACCAAATGCATGGACATGATTTACAGGTAAAGCATAACAAAGCAAGAACACTGAGATATCTCCAGAAACCTCTAGAACATACTCAAAATGACATGGCAAGATTGCAAATAATAACAGTTTCAGCAAGTGTAAAACAGCAACATTATGATAGCATGTTTGCAAGCATGGAACAGAGGCATATGATATCCAAAATTAACAAGAAAGGCATATGAACAGACTACTCATAGCATGTTACAATTCATGTAATTGGAGCAACTCCAAAGAGGCATAGATCAATAAATATCGAGCTCACAACATGGCATCATGAAGTTAACAGAAATCATATGCTACAGGCCATATATGAGGCATAAAAAGGAATGACATGATAGACCATAACATGTATAACAAATCATCCTTAGTGAACATCTCCAGATTGTCCATGGATTTAACGGTAGCACCAAAAAAAGACAGCAACATGATATAGCAGTTCAGCATTGACAGATCATTAACAGCAAGTAGCACACTTCACGAGCTTGATGCACTCACTACAGGACATATAAAAATACATGGATGGCACCACTGTAATGAAGGCGTGTTGTATCTCATAAAACATGTAGACATCATGCTCATAGGATGTACACACAAAATGCAAAAAAATAACAAAACAGCAAGTTATAACAGTTTCAGCAGGCCAACATCATATAGCACTCTTGCAACAATGATTCGGGCATCAAGATGAACCCAAACAAGCATGGCACAATGGAACAAAATGTACAGCATCTCATGATGAACATTTTGATATATTACACGCATAAAACGGAGCTACATGCATGGAGATATGGCATGATGAACAGAGCACCAGAATGTAACAAACTCAGAGACTTAGAAAAATATACCCCTCTCGGATCTGGATCTAGGGTTTCGGCACGGGTCCCGAGGTCCACCGGAGTTGACGCCGGAGCTGCGGGGGAAGGTGGCCGGAGCGGTCGGGGAAGGCGGATCCCGCGAGGGGGCTCCCGGATCCGGCCGGAGGAGACGGCGGGGCGCCGGGGAACGCGGCCGGGCGGCGGCGGCCGGTGGTTGCGCGGCGGCGGCGTGAGCGCGAGCTGGCGGCGGAGCGCGGGGCGGCGAGGGGTGGCGCCGACGGGCGAGCGCGGGGAGGCGCGGGCGCGGTCGCGGGCCGGGAGGGCTTCCCACGGGCCGAGCGGGCCGGCGGCGGTGGGCGCCACGTGGCGGCTCAGGATTCGCGTAGGGGCGGCGGCGGGATTTCGTCCGGCTGGCGCGGACATGTCCGGCGGCGTGTGGGGGAAATTTGCTAGGGTTTGGACCCGGATTTGGACGAAGAAGGCACCTATTTATAGGTAGAGGGAGTTAGGAGAGTCCAAATGAGGTGCGGTTTTCGCCCACACGATCGTGATCGAACGACCGAGAGCATGGAGGGGGTTTGGCTGGGCTCATGGGCCGTTTGAAGGGGTGTTGGGCTGCAAGACCAAAGAGGCTTTTGCGGTTACCCGGTTAACCGTTGGAGCATCAAACGACCTCCAAATTGCACGAAACTTGACGGGCGGTCTCCCGGTGGTGTACTAAGGCCGCTTGGAAAACCTCGCTCCATTCCGAGAAAGTTTGACACCCGCTCATAACGAGAGACAAAAGGGGAATGCAAGAGGACATAGGAGTGTCGGATTGCAAAACGGACAACGGGGAAAATGCTCGGATGCATGAGACGAACACGTATGCGAAATGAGATGCACATGATGACATGATAAAATGCAACACGCAAGCAAATGACATGGCAACGATGGCGAATAACTGGCAGACACCTGGCGCATCGAATCCGGGGCGTTACAGCAGTCCACGGAGAAGCGGTCCTTCATCGTCCAAGAAACCCGCAAGCTGGAGGTAGCAGGTGTCATTCGTGAGGTCCGGTACGCTGAATGGTTGGCAAATCCCGTCGTGGTGCCCAAGAAAGGCGGAAAGGAGCGCATGTGTGTCGACTTCACCAACCTCAACAAGGCATGCCCCCAAGATCCATTCCCGCTTCCACGCATCAACCAAATTGTCGACTCCACTGCCGAGTGCGACCTGCTATGCTTCCTGGATGCATTCTCAGGCTACCACCTGATTAATATGGTCGTAGAAGATGTCGAGAAGACGGCCTTCCTGACCCCGTGCGGGGTATACTGCTACACTTGCATGCCGATCGGGCTGCACAGCACGGGCGCGACCTTCCAACGGCTGATGCACATTGCCCTGGGTCAGCAGCTTGGGAGGAACGTTGAAGCCTACGTCGACGACATTGTGGTGAAGTCTCGGGAGGCGAGAACTGTAATTCAGGACCTAGAGGAGACCTTCGAAGGCCTGCGCCGGGTGGACTTGTGGCTTAACCCAGAGAAATGCGTGTTCGGCGTCCCTTCCGGCAAGCTGCTGGGTTTCCTTGTGTCCCATAGAGGGATCGAGGTGAACCTAGAGTAGGTCAAGGCAATCAAAGACATGAGTCCACCACAAACCCTCAAGGAGATGTAGAAGCTCGCCGGTCGCGTGACTGCGTTGGGGCATTTCATCTCCAAGCTGGGAGAGTGCGCCCTACCGTTCTTCAAGCTGCTGAAGAATAAGGGCCCATTCGAGTGGACTCCGGAGGCCGACCAAGCGTTTCAAGACCTCAAGAGATACCTAACCAGCCCTCCAGTGAAGGTGGCGCCCCGACCTCTCGAGCCCCTGGTGTTGTACCTTGCCGCCACCCCTTACTCCGCCAGCGCAGCTCTTGTGGCGGTCCGGGAGGAGCACCGAGTCAGGGATGCGTCGTGCCAAGCCGCTCCCTCAGTCGGGGCGGCGCAAGACCCAGAGGGCTCCGAGAGAGCTGCAGCGACGTGGGAAAAGGACCAGGCTCAACAAGCGGTGCACTAGGGCCTGCGGAAGCCCCAACGAGCGACCAGGCTTTGGGGGCTTCGTCGTCTCAGGAGGTGCCCCAACCTCCGGAAGCCGCGAGCCTCTTCAATGCACTCGCCCTCGTTGAGCACCCTGTGTATTTTGTCAGCACGGTGTTGCGGGACGCGAGGGCGCGGTACCCCATGCCTCAGAAGGTCCTGCTCGCGCTCCTGGTGGCCTCGCGCAAGCTGCGGCACTACTTTCAAGGTCAGCCCATCGAGGTCGTCTCGGCCTACCCGTTGGAGAGGGTGCTTAGGAGCCCCAACTCCACCGGGAGAGTCGCCGAGTGGAACATCGAGTTGCAGGAATTTCAGTTGGAGTTCAGCACAACCAGGGTTATCAAGGGAGCCATGCTCACTGATTTTGTGGCAGAATGGACGGACGCCCCGGGGCTCGAAGAAGGCAAGGATCGGTCCTCTCGCTGGGGAGTGAAGCGCCAGACGGCTGCGTTATGTATTTCAATGGCTCCTTTGCGCGCCTGGGCGCGGGGGCTGGAGCAGTGCTCATCTCACCCACTCTGGACAAGCTTTACTACGCCGTGCAGCTCTGCTTCCAGCAGGGCGAGAAGGTCTCCAACAACATAGCAGAGTATGAAGGCCTCATAGCTGGCCTCAAGGCTGCGGTGGCCCTGGGGGTGAAGCGCCTCACCATCAAGGGCGACTCGCAGCTCCTCGTCAACTTCTCCAACAAGGTGTACGAGCCTAAGGACGAGCACATGGAGGCGTACCTCGCGGAGGTGCGCAAGATGGAGAAGCAGTTCTTGGGCCTGGAATTGCAGCATGTGCCGCGTGGCACCAACAAGGAAGACGACGACATCGCCAGGAGAGCATCCAAGCGGCTACCCCAAGAGCCTGGCTTCTTCGTGGAGCGGCTCTTCAAGCCATCGGCAACACCGCCACTTTCAAGAACAGCGCTGCCTCGGGAGGAGCTCCCACAACCACCTGCCTTGGGGGCCCCGGCCTGCGGCCCAACCTCGGGAGCGTGCTTTCTCTTGGCGCTCGAGCCTCAGGAGGGGTGCTGGACCAAGGAATTCAAGGAATACCTGACACAAAGGACGCTTCCAGAAAAGGAGGAGGACACGGAGCGTGTGCCCCGACAGGCCATGACGTACTGCATCCAGGACGGTGAGTTATACAGGAAACAACCAAATGGCGTTTCCCTGCGTTGCATCTCCAGGGAGCAGTGGAAAGAGCTGCTAGCCGACATACACGGCGGGGACTGCAGGCACCACTCGTCATCACGGACCCTCGTCGGCAAGGTGTTTCGCAGTGGATTCTACTAGACTAAGGCACTCAACGACGCGACTGAGCTGGTGAAGTCCTGCGAGGCCTGCCAGTTCCACGCCAAGCAGATCCATCAGCCGGCTCAGGGCCTCTAGACCTTCCCACTCTCATGGCCATTCGTGGTCTGGGGGCTGGATATCTTGGGCCCGTTCCCCCGAGCGCCTAGGGGCTACCGCTACCTCTATGTCGCCATCGACAAGTTCACCAAGTGGGCGGAGGTAGAAGTTGTCCGCACCATTCGACCGGCTCGGCGGTCAAGTTCATGAAAGGTCTCGTGAGCCAGTTTGGGGTCCCCAACCGCATCATCACCGACAACGGCTCGTAGTTCACTAGCAATCTCTTCAAGAATATTGTGCTAACCTTGGAACGCAGATCTTCTACGCTTCGATGGCGGACCCCCGGAGCAATGGCCAGGCCGAACGTGCCAATGCAGAGGTCCTGAGAGGCCTCAAGACCAGGACCTTCAATAAGAAGCTCGAGGCCTGCGGCAGGGGCTAGCACGACGAGCTCCAGTCTGTGTTGTGGTCCATCCGCACCACCGCCACCAAGCCAACGGGCGAGACCCCATTCTTCCTCGTCTACGGAGCAGAGGAGGTTCTCCCTCATGAGGTCAAGCATCGCTCCGAGCAGGTCCTGGCATTTGATGAGGCGCAGCAGGACGCCATGTGGGGTATGGACCTCGTGCTGGGGGAGGAACGCCGCCGTGAAGCCATGCTACGGGCGGCAAGATATCAGCAGGTGCTGCGACGGTACTACTGTCGCAGCATCCGCTCCAGGACGCTCGAGGTGTGTGATCTCGTCCTAAGGCGGGTGCTCTCCATGGAAGGGCTGCATAAGCTCTCACCCATGTGGGAGGGCCCGTTTAGGGTCGCCCACGTCTCCAGGCCTGGCGCCGCGCGCCTGGAGACGCAGGACGGGGTACCCATCCAGAACGCCTGGAACATCCAGCACCTCCAGAAGTACTACCCATGAAGAAAGGCCCAGCGCCTGTTAAGAAGGCCCCGTGCCTGTGAAGGTCTCCACTCGTGACACTCTCACGTAATAATGAGTGCGGCTGTACACGCCCCTGGAGTCTCAGGAGTGCCACCCTCGGGCCTCTGGGGCTCCCTCCCACGTCCTAGTGGCATCACTTAGCTCCGCGCTGGTGAGAAGAGAAGAAGACTAGACTAAGTGCCGGACGTGGCTTTTCATTTGCTTTCCGTAGTTGGCTTGCCCCTATTTAATCAAAATTTTCTTTCTGGTTTTACTTGCTAATCTTGTTCCATCGACTTCTACCTCTGTTTCTGCCTTCGGTTCTTTGTTTGACCTGTACCCTCTCTCACGTCCCTCGCGAGGGGGCTGGACAGGTGCCCTCGTGCCCTCACGAGTGTCTTGTCGGTTTTCGCGAGGCACCCTCGTTCGAGCCGCAAGCTGGCGCACCCCTCTCAATTCGTGCCCCTCGGGTACCGCGATACGAGGCGTTGGGTCATGGCCAGAGGCGCACGCGACCAGGGCTTAGATATCGTACCAAATTTTTGCAGTTCCTCCTCACCAGGTACTGAGAAACGCGCGCCTCATGAGGCAGAAACTACATCAAGCGCGTCAAGCTAAGTTATCCCTACGTGCCTATATAAAACATTGATATTGCGACGCGGCACAGAAACGATCAACACAACATAACAACATGGAAATCATAGTTTGTTACACGCCCCCGCGGGGCCCCATACTTGTCTCTCTCTCAATGCAGGAAGGAAAGGAGGAACGAAACAAAAGCGGCGTATGCCTTGCAGTAGTTCGCGAGGATGGATCCATGACGCTCCCCTGGGCTCAGCCAGACCCCTCCTCGCGCTTCACCGGGGCGCGACGACGAGACAACTCACTGCCGCCCTCAAAGCGGGCGCGGCGGCGTGGCGGTTGGTCATAGCCGCCACTGGTGGAGTGATGACCCACAAGTGTAGGGGATCTATCATAGTCCTTTCGATCAGTAAGAGTGTCGAACCCAACGAGGAGCAGAGGAAATGATAAGCGGTTTTCAGCAAGGTATTTTCTGCAAGTAATGAAATAGTGATAACACATAGTTTTGTGATAGGATAATTGGTAACGAGCAACAAGTAACAAAAGTAAATAAAGTGCAGCAAGGTGGCCCAATCCTTTTTAGCAAAGGACAAGCCTGGACAAACTCTTATATAAGGAAAAGCGCTCCCGAGGACACATGGGAATATCGTCAAGCTAGTTTTCATCACGTTCATATGATTCGCGTTCGGTACTTTGATAATTTGATATGTGGGTGGACCGGTGCTTGGGTGTTGTTCTTACTTGAACAAGCATCCCACTTATGATTAACCTCTATTGACAAAAGTATTAAGGTAAACCTAACCATAGCATGAAACATATGGATCCAAATCAGCCCCTTACGAAGCAACGCATAAACTAGGGTTTAAGCTTCTGTCACTCTAGCAACCCATCATCTACTTATTACTTCCCAATGCCTTCCTCTAGGCCCAAATAATGGTGAAGTGTTATGTAGTCGACGTTCACATAACACCACTAGAGGCTAGACAACATACATCTCATCAAAATATCGAACGAATACCAAATTCACATGACTACTAATAGCAAGACTTCTCCCGTGTCCTCAGGAACAAACGTAACTACTCACAAAGCATATTCATGTTCATAATTAGAGGGGTAATAATATGCATATAGGATCTGAACATATGATCTTCCACCAAGTAAACCAACTAGCATCAACTACAAGGAGTAATTAACACTACTAGCAACCTACTAGCACCAATCCCGGACTTGGAGACAAGAATTGGATACAAGAGATGAACTAGGGTTTTGAGAGGAGATGGTGCTGATGAAGATGTTGATGGAGATTGCCCTCTCCCGATGAGAGGAGCGTTGGTGATGACGATGGCGATGATTTCCCCCTCCCAGAGGGAAGTTTCCCCGGAAGATCAGCACTGCCGGAGCCCTAGATTGGTTCTGCCAAGGTTCCGCCTCGTGGCGGCGGAGTCTCGTCCCGAAAGGTTGTCTCTGATTTTTTTCCTCCCGAAAGACTTCATATGGAAGAAGATGGACATCGGAGAGCCACCAGGGGGCCCACGTGGTAGGGGGCGCGCCCAGGGGGTGGGGCGCGCCCCCCACCCTCGTGACAGGTGGTGGGGCCCCTGGCCCTCATCTTTGGCGAGGATTTTTCATTATTTAATATAAGATATTCCGTGGAGTTTCAGGACTTTTGGAATTGTGCAGAATAGGTCTCTAATATTTGCTCCTTTTCCAGCCTAGAATTCCAGCTGCCGGCATTCTCCCTCATTATGTAAACCTTGTAAAATAAGAGAGAATAGCCATAAGTAATGTGACATAATGTGTAATAATAGCCCATAATGCAATAAATATCGATATAAAAGCATGATGCAAAATGGACGTATCAACTCCCCCAAGCTTAGACCTCGCTTGTCCTCAAGTGAAAAGCCGATAACAATAAATATGTCCCCATGTTTAGAGGTAGAGGCGTCGACAAAAATAAAATACGGACATGAAGGCATCATGATTATTCTCATAACAGCAACATATATGAATATTGTCATATGATTTCTTATGTTCAAGTAATAATCCATCCACAATGTCAAGTATGAATCAGAAACTTTATTGAAGGCTAACAAACTAAATCTCAGTCATTGAAGCAATTGCAATTTATCATAACATTAGAAAGAGTCTATGTCAGAGCTCTTTAGCAAGTCCACATACTCAACTATCACTTAATCCTTCATAATTGCTAACACTCACGCAATACTTATGGTTACGGAGTTTCAGCCGGACACAGAGAAAGATAGGGGCTTATAGTTTCACCTCCCAACCTTTTACCTCAAGGGTAATGTCCACAATAATAACTCATGCCAACTTACACCCAATTAGATATATATATATATCAGAATCATTCCAACATATTGAGCTTGCCAAAGGATAAAATAAAAAAGGAAAGGTGAGAATCACCTTGACTCTTGCATAAGAAAGGTAATAGTGACAGATAGGCCCTTCGCAGAGGGAAGCAGAGGTTGTCATGCGCTTTTAGGGTTGGATGCACAAAATCTCAATGCGAAAGAACGTCACTTTATATTGCCACTTATGATATGGACCTTTATTATGCAGTCCGTCGCTTTTATTTCTTCCGTATCATAAGATCGTATAAAGCTTATTTCTCCCACACCAATCAATCATACATATTTAAAGAGCAATTTTTATTGCTTGCACCGATGACAACTTACTTGAAGGATCTTACTCAATCCATAGGTAGATATGGTGGACTCTCATGACAAAACTGGTTTAAGGGAATTGGAAGCACAAGTAGTATCTCTACTTGGTGCTGAGAATTGGCTAGCATGAGGGGGAAAGGCAAGCTCAACATGGTAGGTGATCATGACAACATACTTTATCTCAGATATAAGAAAACATAAGCCATTACGTTGTCTTCCTTGTCCAACATCAACTCTTTAGCATATCATATTTTAATGAGTGCTCCCAATCATAAGAGATGTCCATGATAATATATTTATATGTGAGACCCCTCTTTCTTTATTACTTCCTATTAATTGCAACGATGACCAAAACTATGCTTGTCAACTCCCAACAACTTTTAATCATCATACTCTTTATATGTGAAGTCATCACTATCAATAAGATCAATATGAACTCTTTTGTTTCTTTTTATTCTTTCCTCTTTCTCTTTTATTCATTCAAGATCATGGCAAAGCAATCAATCCCTTGACTCAACACTAATCTTTATTATATAACTCACGGACTCGATTACATAGAGAGATCAAAAGCAAAACTCACAACTAGATCATGCCAAAACATTATTCTACTAAATCAAGATACTACTAATAGGATCGAACTAAGATAAACGGTAAAGATAGGAGATGTGATGGTGATACGATACCCGGGCACCTCCCCCAAGCTTGGAAGTTGCCAAGGGGAGTGCCCATACAGATGATTATTTCTCCTTCTTCAGTGGTGGTGATGATGTAGACTTCTCCCTCAATTTACGCTTGAGG
Source organism: Triticum aestivum (assembly GCF_018294505.1). Taxonomy (NCBI): domain Eukaryota; kingdom Viridiplantae; phylum Streptophyta; class Magnoliopsida; order Poales; family Poaceae; genus Triticum; species Triticum aestivum. The sequence goes on along the minus strand of NC_057796.1, from coordinate 273,526,532 downwards.
ACAGAATTTTGGTTCCTCAAATCTTCGATCTCCCACTCCAGGGTTAAAATCTTTTTGCATAGGCCCTGCTTATTTTCCTGCAAGAGACGGAAAGGGATAAACTCGAACTTTGGTTTCTTTACCCTATCTGGGAGACTTGACCTTTTGAACTCCACATGCATGTCCCCAGGTTGGGGTAATGGAGCTTCATCCTCATCTGAGCTCGTCTCCTCCTTCCCTTTGGGTTCATAGTCCTCCTCTTCCTCCGTGGTCCAACCATCGTGTTCCACATCTCCATAGACCTTAGGATTTGCTAAGTAATCAGCCACATAACTTTCTCCCTCTGAATCTTGAGACGACATATTGGTCTAATCTGCAATAGGACAACTCGAAACAAGAACAGAGGAGATTTGCGTGATACGGTGGTCGAAACCTCCGGGAGATTATATAATGAATTTTTACCGACCAAAATACGTATCGTGCAAGAAAACGGAGTTCGGAAGGCACACGAGGTGCTCACGAGGTAGGGGGCGCGCCCACCACCCTCGTGGGGCCCTCGTGTCCTTCCCGGACTGCCTCTTATTTTTCTATTTTTCTAAATATTCCAAAACGGAGTAATATTGCCTTAAAAGCTGTTTTGGAGTCGGTTTACTTACCGTACCACATACCTATGCCTTTTCGGAGTCTGAAATGCTCTGGAAGTTGTCCCTTATGTATTCCTCCGGGGTTACGGTTTCTATAATATTGGTTTCAACATTTATGGGATTACCTGAGATATAATGTTTAATTCTTTGACCGTTCACCACCTTCGGATTTGTGCCTTCGAAGTTGTTGATTTTTATGGCACCGGAACGATAGACCTCCTCGATGACGTAGGGGCCTTCCCATTTAGAGAGAAGTTTTCCTGCAAAAAATCTTAAACGAGAGTTGTATAGAAATATATAATCACCTACATTAAACTCACGCTTTTGTATTCTTTTGTCATGCCATCTTTTAACTTTTTCTTTAAACAACTTGGCATTTTCATAAGCTTGGGTTCTCCATTCATCAACTGAGCTAATATCAAATAACCTCTTCTCACCGACAAGTTTGAAATCATAATTAAGCTCTTTAATAGCCCAATATGCCTTATGTTCTAGTTCGAGAGGTAAATGACATGCTTTTCCATAAACCATTTTATATGGAGACATACCCATAGGATTTTTATATGCAGTTCTATCGGCCCATAATGCATAATCAAGTTTCTTGGACCAATTCTTTCTAGACCTATTGACAGTCTTTTGCAAAATTAATTTGAGTTCTCTATTACTCAATTCTACTTGATCACTAGACTGAGGATGATAAGGAGATGCAGTTCTATGATTAACATCATATTTAGCAAGCATTTTACGGAAAGCACCATGAATAAAATGTGAACCACCATCAGTCATTAAATATCTAGGGACTCCAAACCTCGGGAAAATAACTTCTTTAAGCATTTTAATAGAGGTGTTATGATCAGCGCTACTAGTTGGAATAGCTTCTGCCCACTTAGTAACGTAATCAACAGCAACTAAAATATGTGTATATCCATTGGAGATAGGAAAAGGTCCCATATAATCAAAGCCCCAAACATCAAACGGTTCAGTAACAAGTGAATAATTCATAGGCATTTCTTGACGTCTACTAATATTACCTATCCTTTGACATTCATCACAAGATACGACAAACTAACGGGCATCTTTGAAGAGAGTAGGCCAATAAAAACCGGATTGCAATACCTTATGTGCAGTTCTATCTCCAGCGTGGTGCCCTCCATAAGCTTCGGAGTGGCACTTGCGTAGGATCTGTTCCTGTTCATGCTCTGGCACACAACGTCTAATAACACCGTCTACTCCTTCTTTATAAAGATGTGGGTCATCCCAAGAGTAATGTCTCAAATCATAGAAAAACTTTCTCTTTTGCTGGTATGTGAAACTAGGTGGTATAAATTTAGCAACAATATAATTGGCATAATCAGCATACCAAGGAGTACTACGAGAAGTACTTATGACATTTAATTGTTCATCAGGAAAGCTATCATCAATAGGTAGTGGGTCATCAAGAATATTTTCTAACCTAGACAAGTTGTCTGCAACGGGGTCCTCAGCTCCCTTTCTATCAACAATATGCAAATCAAATTCTTGTAGCAAGAGAACCCATCTAATAAGTCTAGGTTTAGCATCTTTCTTTTCCATAAGATATTTAATAGCAGCATGATCCGTGTGAATAGTTACTTTAGAATCAACAATATAAGGTCTGAACTTATCACAAGGAAATACAACTGCTAAGAATTCTTTTTCAGTAGTAGCATAATTTCTTTGAGCATTGTCTAGAGTCTTACTAGCAAAATGAATAACAATTAGTTTCTTATCAACTCTTTGCCCTAGCACAGCACCTACAGCATAATCACTAGCATCACACATAATTTCAAAGGGTAAATTCCAATCAGGTGGCTGAACAATAGGTGCAGAGATCAATGCTTTCTTAAGTATTTCAAATGCTTCTACACAATCATCATCAAAGACAAATGGTATATCTTTTTGTAATAAATTAGTTAGAGGCCGAGAGATTTTGGAAAAGTCCTTAATGAACCTCCTATAAAAGCCTGCGTGACCAAGGAAACTTCTTATACCTTTGATGTCCTTGGGACATGGCATCTTTTCAATAGCATCAACCTTGGCTTTATCAACTTCAATACCTCTTTCAGAAACTTTGTGCCCCAAGACAATACCTTCATTAACCATAAAGTGGCACTTTTCCCAATTCAAGACAAGATTAGTTTCTTCACATCTCTGCAAAACTCGATCAAGATTGCTCAAGCAATCATCAAAAGAAGATCCATAGACAGAAAAGTCATCCATGAAAACTTCACATATCTTTTCACAAAAGTCAGAGAATATAGCCATCATGCATCTTTGAAAGGTAGCAGGTGCATTACATAAACCAAAAAGGCATACGTCTATAAGAAAAAGTACCAAAAGGGCATGTAAAAGTAGTCTCAGATTGGTCTTTAGCAGACACAGGTATTTGAGAGAATCCAGAATAACCATCTAGAAAGCAATAATGTGTATGTTTGCATAATCTTTCTAGCATTTGATCGATAAAAGGTAAGGGGTAATGATCTTTCTTAGTAGCCTTATTTAATTTGCGGAAATCAATTACCATCCTATAACCAGTAATAATTCTTTGTGGAATCAATTCATCTTTATCATTAGGAACAACAGTAACACCTCCCTTCTTAGGGACACAATCAACAGGACTTACCCATTGACTATTAGCAACGGAATAAATTATACCTGCTTCCAGAAGCTTTAGTATTTCTTTCCTTCCCACTTCTTTCATCTTAGGATTCAGTCTTCGTTGATGATCACGAACTGGTTTGGCATCTTCTTCCAAATTTATTTTATGTTGACATAGAGTGGGACTAATGCCCTTAAGATCATCAAGTGTATACCCAATAGCAGCACGGTGCTTCTTCAGAGTTTTCAATAATCTCTCTTCTTCATGCTTTGAAAGGTTAGCACTAATAATAACATGATATATCTTCTTTTCATCAAGATAAGCATATTTAAGATTATCAGGTAACGGTTTAAGCTCAAACACGGGATCACCCTTGGGTGGAGGGGGGTCCCCTAGGATTTCAACAGGCAAATTGTGTTTCAGAATAGGTTCCTGTTTAAAGAATACTTCATCTATTTCCCTTCTTTCATTCATGAACATATCATTTTCATGGTCTAGCAAATATTGTTCTAAAGGATCACTAGGAGGTACGGCAATAGAAGCAAGACCAATAATTTCATCTTTACTAGGCAATTCTTCTTCACGATGTTGTCTACTAAACTTAGAAAAATTAAACTCATGAGTCATCTCATCCAAGCCAACAGTAACAACATTCTTATCACAGTCTATCTTAGCATTAACAGTATTCAAGAAGGGTCTACCAAATATAATGGGACAAAAGCTATCTTGTGGAGAACTAAGAACAAGAAAATCAGCGGGATATTTAGTTTTCCCACACAAGACTTCAACATCTCTAACAATCCCAATGGGTGAAATAGTATCTCTATTGGCAAGCTTAATAGTAACATCAATACCTTCTATCTCAGCGGGTGCAATATCATGCATAATTTCTTCGTATAACTTATAAGGTATAACACTAGCACTAGCACCCATATCACATAAGCCATGGTAACAATGATCTCCTATTTTAACAGAAATAACAGGCACGCCTACCACAGGTTTATGCTTATCTTTCTTACCGGGTTTGGGAATTCTCGCAGTTTCACCACTGAATTGAATAACATGCCCATCAATATTATCAGACAAGAGATCTTTAACAATGGAAACAGTAGGTTCAACTTTAACTTGCTCAGGAGGTGTATAAGTTCTAATATTGCTTTTACGAACCACGGTTGAAGCTTTAGCATGATCCTTCATTCTAACAGGGAAAGGTTGTTTCTCGACATAAGAAGTGGGAACAATAGGATCATTATAAGTGACAGTCTTTTCTTCAACTTTAGTGGGTGTGGCTACTTTCACTTCTATGGGCGGATGATATTTAAACCACTTCTCCTTAGGGAGATCAACATAAGCAGCAAATGATTCACAGAAAGTAGCTACTATATCGGAGTCAAGTCCATATTTAGTGCTAAACTTACGGAAAATATCGGTATCCATAAAAGATTTAACACAATCAAACTTAGGTGTCATACCTGACTCCTTACCTTCGTCGAGATCCCAATCTTCAGAGTTGCGTTTAATTCTATCCAATAAATTCCATCTGAATTCAATAGTCTTCATCATAAAAGAGCCAGCACAAGAAGTATCGAGCATGGTGCGATTATTTTCAGAAAGCCGAGCATAAAAACTTTGAAGAATTATTTCTTTTGAGAGCTCATGATTGGGGCATGAATATAACATTGATCTAAGCCTCCCCCAAGCTTGAGCGATGCTTTCTCCTTCGCGAGGCCAAAAATTATATATATAATTGCGATCACGATGAACAAGATGCATAGGGTAATACTTCTGATGAAATTCCAATTTCACTCTTTTATAATTCCAAGATCTCGTATCATCACATAGCCTATACCATGTCAATGCGTCTCCCTTCAAAGATAAAGGAAAGACCTTCTTCTTAACAACATCATCGGGTATACCTGCAAGCTTAAATAATCCACAAACTTCATCCACATATATAAGGTGTTCATCTGGATGCTTTGTTCCATCTCCTGTAAAAGTATTAGCTAGCAGTTTTTCGAACATACCCGAAGGAACTTCAAAAGGAACATTTTCATATTCAGTAGGTTGAGGAGCAACTCTTTGCTCTACTGGTCGGGGTGAAGATACCCCGAACAAGCCCCTCAGAGGATTACTTTCCATAGTAACAAGTGACAGTAAATTTCAGCACACTATATAATTTTTTACCTTACCAAATTCCACCTACCAAAGGCGCTTCAGTCCCCGGCAACGGCGACAGAAAAGAGTCTTGATGACCCACAAGTGTAGCGGATCTATCATAGTCCTTTCGATAAGTAAGAGTGTCGAACCCAACGAGGAGCAGAGGAAATGCTAAGCGGTTTTCAGCAAGGTATTTTCTGCAAGTACTGAAATAGTGATAACAGATAGTTTTGTGATAGGATAATTGGTAACGAGCAACAAGTAACAAAAGTAAATAAAGTGCAGCAAGGTGGCCCAATCCTTTTTAGCAAAGGACAAGCCTGGACAAACTCTTATATAAGGAAAAGCGCTCCCGAGGACACATGGGAATATCGTCAAGCTAGTTTTCATCACGTTCATATGATTCGCGTTCGGTACTTTGATAATTTGATATGTGGGTGGACCGGTGCTTGGGTGTTGTTCTTACTTGAACAAGCATCCCACTTATGATTAACCTCTATTGCAAGCATCCGCAACTACAACAAAAGTATTAAGGTAAACCTAACCATAGCATGAAACATATGGATCCAAATCAGCCCCTTACGAAGCAACGCATAAACTAGGGTTTAAGCTTCTGTCACTCTAGCAACCCATCATCTACTTATTACTTCCCAATGCGTTCCTCTAGGCCCAAATAATGGTGAAGTGTTATGTAGTCGACGTTCACATAACACCACTAGAGGCTAGACAACATACATCTCATCAAAATATCGAACGAATACCAAATTCACATGACTACTAATAGCAAGACTTCTCCCGTGTCCTCAGGAACAAACGTAACTACACAAAAGCATATTCATGTTCATAATCAGAGGGGTAATAATATGCATATAGGATCTGAACATATGATCTTCCACCAAGTAAACCAACTAGCATCAACTACAAGGAGTAATTAACACTACTAGCAACCTACTAGCACCAATCCCGGACTTGGAGACAAGAATTGGATACAAGAGATGAACTAGGGTTTTGAGAGGAGATGGTGCTGATGAAGATGTTGATGGCGATTGCCCTCTCCCGATGAGAGGAGCGTTGGTGATGATGACGGCGATGATTTCCCCCTCTCAGAGGGGAGTTTCCCCGGCAGATCAGCACTGCCGGAGCCCTAGATTGGTTCCGCCAAGGTTCCGCCTCGTGGCGGCGGAGTCTCGTCCCGAAAGGTTGTCTCTGATTTTTTCCTCCCGAAAGACTAAATATGGAAGAAGATGGGCATCGGAGAGCCACCAGGGGGCCCACGAGGTAGGGGCGCGCCCCCCACCCTCGTGACAGGTGGTGGGGCCCCTGGCCCTCATCTTTGGCGAGGATTTTTCATTATTTAATATAAGATATTCCGTGGAGTTTTAGGACTTTTGGAGTTGTGCAGGATAGGTCTCTAATATTTGCTCCTTTTCCAGCCCAGAATTCCAGCTGCCGACATTCTCCCTCCTTATGTAAACCTTGTAAAATAGGAGAGAATAGCCATAAGTATTGTGACATAATGTGTAATAACAGCCCATAATGCAATAAATATCGATATAAAAGCATGATGCAAAATGGACGTATCATGGAGCTGTCGCCGGAGGAAGAGCCGCCGTAGCTTGACGAGCCACGGTCGGCACCGAGGGCGGGTCCACCTTCATCCTCATCACGACCGTCGCCAAGGCCAAGCACCTCGTCACCGTCGTTGTCCTCAGGGCAGCACCCAACGCGGCGGCCATCTTCCCCAAACACCCTCACATAGAGGGTCGCGCTGCCGTCGTACTTGAAGTGGAGGGTGCACCGCCTGCCTAGGTTGCGCGCGCGGGCAAACGTCTGCCAGCCGCGGGCCGGGGCAGCGTTGCCCGCGATGGAGGCCTCGACCACAACCCAGGAAGCTTTGCTACAACAGCCGTCCGCCTGCAGCCAGAGCCCGCCTGGACCCGCGGCCGGCAGCTCGTTGGCGAAGAAGCACGTGAGCTGAAGCTAGTTGCCGGAAGGGTTCTCCGACCACACCACGAACTCCGGCAGCACCTCTGCCGAGTGGAAGCGCGGCCAGGGAGGCTGCGCGGCCATGGCGCGCCTCCCTTCATCGACGAGGCTGCCTTGTCATGGGCGGCTCCCACCACGCGAAGGGGCACCGCCGCGGCCGCGAGGGGCCGTGGCGGGCGTCGCGGAGTGCTTGCGAGGACGACTGTGTCCACGCTTGGGCGGCGGAGAGCCGGGCCCCTCCTGGTGAGCCTTCCCCTTCTCCGCGGCCGAAAACCTCTTCGCAGGCGCCATGGGAGTCGCTACTGGCAATGGAGCAAGGGAGGAGATGCGAGCGGAATGGGAATAGATGGGTGACGGGGGCTCTGCCGCCCTCCCCATTTATTGTAGGAGAAGGCCAACCAGCGCCCCCCACGATCACAGGTAATGATGGTTTTTCCTTGCATGCAGCACGGACTCGTCAAGTCGGGCAGTTGCTGAGGTAGCATGGGGAAGCGGAGACGCCCACGTCCAATCAATCGCCATGCATCGACCAAGGCCGCAGGCTGTTGGGGCCCGTGGCGCTCCGCACTTGCCCTTTGGCTTCGCCTCGAAGCCAAGTCCGAGCGCGCCTTGGGAGCGGGGGCTACTGTCGGCGTTCTGAGAACGGGGGTTCCCACACTTGCCTGCCTGCGGCCCACGGCGTGGCTCCACTCGCGGCACAGTACGGCCCGTCTTCACCAGCAAACACTCAAGACCCTCGCGAGGGGACAAGAGAGATCAAGGCAAGACCTCCTCGGGGGCAGCCTCACCAAGCTGGCTCGCGAGGGGTGGCGAGACCAAGGAAAGGCGAACCTCGCGAGGTTCCAATGACGTAAGCCATGACGACCAAGACTAGGCGGGCGCCAGCGCGCACAGTGTCCTCGTTTCCTCTTTGTTGCTACGGAGGAAAGCGCAGGCAAGGAGTATCGAGGCATCAGGCAAAGGTTTCCATATCGGTGCAACGAGACCAAGACCAGCAGGACGGCAGGACGGAGGTCACCGTGGAGCCCAAGACGGCGTCACCACCAGAGCCTTTGGCAGGCAAAGACCACCTTTAGTCAGGATAGCTTGTACTAGCTGTCCCCCTTCAAATTGGCCGTTGTGGCATCCCTTCCTGCTCAATATTTGGGAAGAGGACCAGGCCTCTATAAATAGGACTAGCCACCACAGCAGGAGGCAACTCATCTCGGACTGGATCTACTCCATCCTCACACCCACCAAGCACAAGAACACCTCTCCTCAGGAGGCTGTTCTTCCCCCTGTATTGTTCATCCTCAGCCCAAGAGGCAATCCACCACACCACACTGGAGTAGGGTATTACACCACAACGGTATCTCGTGTCTCTTGTGTTGCGGGTTCGTCGAGCTAGGCTTTGGGATCGCAGTGAGGCTGAGGGCGTGATTAGGTAGGGGGAAATCTTCGTGCGCACCCCAGTGTTCGAACCTCAAGGGTTTTGCCGGAACCCGAAATCCGACAACAGGGTCTTCATTAAGATCTGCATGCCACCATGCACACTGGTGCACGTCGGTCCTAAACAAACGGTTTAAAACCCCTTTCCGCGACGGCATTTGGAACCGTCACCAAGTGAGTGTGGGTGATAGGGGGGTCCTTCCCACACGACCCAGAAACCGTCGGGGATAGGGCCCCTATACTACTCCTACTCGTTTCTGCTCGCATTGCCATCGCAGTCGGTATTCTGTGGTGCTACGTTTACGATGCGCGGCCCATCACAAATGGTTCACTATTATAGAACGTGTATGATGCACAGCCCATCACAAACGGTTCACCGTTAAGAAGATTAGCTAATCGTCGTACGAGTGTCGGAGATGATTACGAAACGTCGGACCGTCGTAACATCGTCGTACACGACAACTATCGCACATGATATTATGTGGTGCAACCTTTACGATGCATACTTCATCAGAAACAGTTCATGGTTGCGAATCGTGTACGATAAGGCAACTAACACAAACGTTTAGTTTGCCCGCACCGTTTGTGATATTGTCTGACATCGCACATGCTTTGCAAACGGCAGCTGTGTGCATGCTTGTACACGTTTCCTCTCTGTGAACCGTCTCGGATTATGGGGCATATCGCAAACATTTGTGTTTTACCAACAGTGTGTGTTGTAACAACCTAGAGAGCATAATTTAATCGCTGCTTTTCCAAATTGTACCGGATTTGGATTTGAATTTGAATGTATGCTACAACTTTATTCGTATCCATCAGGTTCAAACAACCAATGCATTATTCGATTCATAGGTACATATGTTCAAGAATTACATAAGAACCAAATAAAGAATGATGAACCACAGTTGTATACTTGTACTATTAAAGACGGTAAAGAAATAGGCGAAATATATTCTGGTTGCTGAACAAGGTGAAGCGGAATGCCCATATTGTGCCCTCCTCCATGCAGAAGGCACGCACGACTCTAGTCCAACCCCTTGTAATGGCCGGCCGCCCATCCTTCACGGTCTTCATGAAAACATCTAGATGATCATCGTGTTCTGGTAGAAATACTTTAACCTTTGCATGCCCACCAATCATGTAGTTTGAGAGGTAATCTTGAGTAAACTGCTTTGGCAACCACTACAAAGGAATAAGATTTCAGACATTTTCATCTAACACAACTCATTATGGGCAGTAAAAAGAAGGCTGCAGAGTTCTTACTTACCATCCTGCAGTTCGTTGTTGTCTTGCATAAAGTGTAAACAAATAGTTTAATTTCCATCTTTGGACCCATTTTACTAATAATCTTTATCAGCTTCCTCACTTGATGCTGGTTCATCGATATCTCATTGCCCCATACGCAGAAAGGGTCAAAACGCGGATCTTTACCAATGACATATCTCTCCCTAATAATAAAGCATGGATTGAGTTTGTCGGGTTCACCGTCGCGGTGTTTTTGCAAAAGAGTCCTTCTACTTTTTGGTATTCAACCCGCACTCCCCATCACTGCTATCCATAAGTCAACGTACCGGTTCGTTTTCCTGTTAGTCACATACCCTCGCCTGTCCCCAATTCAGGCCGCATAGTCACCCGCCGCCGGATGGCCCCGTCGATGCTGCTCCGCCCCGAGCACCGTCGATGGTCCCGTCGCCTGCTCAGGCAAGCCCTCTTCATCCCCCTTCCCCCATCATCCTCCAACACCCCGAGCTTCCCTCGTCGCGTTACAGACCACCTCCTCCTCCCGATGCACCGGCCGCGCGCGACCACTCTTGCCAGGCTGTACACTCGCACGTCTCCTACCTCGGGTCCGGCGAGCGGCGCCGGCAGCCACGGCGAACTGCCACGGATGTGGCCAATCCGAGCTCCTAGGTTAGTCCAATAAGAAAAAGAATCCACGCACTACACGACCCCATCCTCCAATACGCCACCTGCTCCCAGCCATCTCGCACCGCCGCCCGCTTCAGCTCCTGCTCGCCGATCGCCGCCGTGTGGAGCCACCTTTCCAGTGCGCCGCTCCGCCTGCGTACACCGGTAGGCTTTCAACCACTGCCACACGCCACTTCCCTCCCCCTGCCCATCACCTCCTACACAATCGTCTCCAATCACAGGAGCGGCCTCTTATCTCTGTGTGTGTGTGTGTACTGGTGGTCACGGCTGATGTTGCTTCTCCTCTCCATCAGGATCTCTCTCTCTCTCTTTCTCATGGATTAGCAACTGCATTCTTCCAAATAAATGTGTGCCTCTGTTCTTGATATGCCGCCCACCATATGTTTGATGTTATGCATATGAGGAGTTGAACATAATATTTTTTTCCAGGTTTTTCTTTGGTGTATTAGGCAACCTGGTATAATTTGTTTCAATATTGAACATGTTGTATAGTCCAATGTATCTAGGAAAATTAAGTTATGGAGAGTTGTTCATGATGTTTGTCGGCATTCTGGGAACGGGGGTCTCCAGACTTGCCTGCCTGCGGCCCACGGCGTGGCTAAGCCCGCAGGCCGTACGGCCCAATCTTCATCAACAAGGCATCCAAGACCCTCGCGAGGGGCCAAGACTCATGAGGCGGACGAGCTCCCATGGAGGCGCGGGCCGCGCTCCTCGCGGCGAACGAGCTCCTGCGTTATTGCCCAGTCGACGACCTCTACGAGGAGTGGCTCGATCGCGTCGCCGAGCTCATCCGCGCCGCACGGGGCTCTCCGGCGCCGTCCCTCTCTCTGCCTCACCCTCAGCGAGCCACGGGCGACGAGGCTCGTGGCGCGCCTCCGCCACCTCTGCCCCAAGACGGTGCCTTGGCACCAAGGCGCGCGGTCCTGCGGCATGATCCACCACGCCCGGCGCTCGCGCGCAAAGAAAGAAGCTGCCAAGAAATCCCTCGGCCGCGAGAAGCTGCACCCGTGCTTCCCGCGCCACCTCGTCAAGACCGCGCACCACCGGTGGCGGCGCCGCACGGACCTCGTCAAGACCAAGCTCCACCCCCGAAGCGGGCCCCAGCAACCACGGCTGGCTGCCGCACCTTCACCCCCGAGCTACGTAGCGTCGCCTGGCCAGGCAAGTCCAAGCCGGATCTGCCTCCTCGCTACGACGACACCGCCGACCCCGCGGAGTTCCTGCAGCTCTATGAGCTGAGCATTGAAGCGGCCAACGGCGATGAGGAAGTCATGGCGAACTGGTTACCCATGGCTCTCAAGGATGGAGCCCACTCCTGGCTCCTGAACCTGCAGCACGGCTCGATCTCCTCCTGGGACGAAATGCGCGACCGCTTCGTCGCCAACTTCCAGCGCACTTGCGACCGCCCGCCGGCCGCGGGTGACCTGCGCCGCATCAAGAAACAACCAGGAGAGACCCTCCAGAAGTACATCCAGCACTTCAACAACACTCACCTCAAAACCCCCAAGGTCAGGGACGAGGCCATCATCTCTGCGTTCTCAGACGGCGTCCGTGAGTCAAGATGAAGGAAGAGCTCGCTATCCATGAGGAGCTCTGCACCTCTCAGGAGCTGTTCAACCTGGCGACCAAGTGACCAAGAGCTGAGGAGGGGCGTCTCTCTCTCCTTGAGCTGCCAGCCGCAGGCGCGGAGGAGAAGAAAGCCAAGGCCAAGGACGTGAAGCGCAAGGAAGCAGCAGTGCTAGCAGCGGAGCCCGACACCAAGCGGGGCAGAGATCTGCCTGAGTCGTCCAAGAACAGCCAACCGTTCTGCGCCTTCCACAACCTGAACACCCACAACACCAGTGACTGTCAAGAGCTCAGAGCCATACGAGAAGGACGCTTCGGTCGATGCCCCGAGCGCAGCGACCAGGGCTACGGCCGAGGAGGAGGACATGGAGGCAGACGCTGGGACGACTGTGGCCCGCGCCAGGAGTGGCGCGACAGGCCTCGCGAGGATCGCTAGCAGGACCATCCTCGCGAGGGCGCCTGGAGGGACCAGCCTCGCGAGGACCGCCCTCAGGGCAATGCCGGTCTTCCCCCGCTGCCGCAACCAAGAAGGAGCGACGACCACCATCAGGACGAGGGGGCTGGGGGCTTCCAGGAGCCGCGTGCGATCGCCTGCATCTTGGGCGGTGCCCAGGCCCCAGCCTCTCAGCGCATCTTCAAGCAGTTCGCCCGCGAGGTGAACGCGGTGCTCCCTAAGCTCAAGGCCACGCGCCTGCTCGAGTGGTCTCAATGCGCCATCACTTTCAACTCGGCAGATCAGCTCAAGTGCGCGGCTACCACCGGCGCCCTCCCTATGTTGTGTTCCCCAGTCATCAGCAACGTGCAGGTCACCAAGACCCTCATCGACGGCGGCGCAGGGCTCAACATCCTGTCCGTCGACACGTTCGACAACCTCCAAGTGCCATATGAGCAACTTCAGCCTACCAAGCCTTTCTCAGGAGTGACCGACGGTTCCACCACGCGCGACAAGTACCGCACCGATCTCATCGACTTCGACGTCGCATACATCCGCCTGCCACACAATGCCATCCTCGGATATCCGGCCCTGGCCAAGTTCATGGCAGTCACCCATCATGGCTACAACGTCCTCAAGATGCCGGGAAGCAGCGGAATCATCACGGTTCCATGTGAGGAAAGAGATGCGGTCTGCTCCCTCGAGCGCGCCTTCCAGGCTACAGCAATCGACGACCCCGACAGCAGAAGCGAGGGCCCTCCGGAGGCCATTCCCAGGAAGAAGCAGCCGCGCCGCGCAGGACCTCAGGAGGCTGGCGTCGCGGTAGGAGCCTCATCAGGATCAGCGTCCGTCCCTGGGGCGCCTCCCTCCATCGCATAGGAAGGCACGCCCGGCGCCCTCCTCGGGCAGGGCTCAGGGGCTCTCTTCTGGAGGGCCTCAGACCTTGCCAACCTCACGAGGGAGGCGCCTGGGCACCACTTGGAGGCGTGTTTCGCGGCACTTTTCCCTCAGGAGAACACAGGGCAAGGAGCGCCCACCACTCAGGAGTTCATCGCCAAGACCACTCAGGAACTCCAAGACGCAAGAGCCATGCGCGGCGAGAGCCGCTCACGAGGCGCAGCTCCCCATCCTGGCGAGGATGCTGGGCTCAACAGGGCCGCATCTCAGGAGCGCTTCTGGCCTTCGTGTGTGGGCCGCTGTGAGGGCCCGCCACATAGCTACGTTCGCATGCCCTTCGGCTTGCCGAGCGTGGCGCCAGCCTATCAGCGCAACATGGGGCGTGTCCTGGCGGCTCAGGAGGCCAGCTACCATGCCGTACTGCAGGAGATGGAGACAGTCCTCAGGGAACCTCCCGAGCCCCCAGAGCCTCCCGAGGCTCAGGGCTTCGGTGGCTCATGAGGAGTCATTTCTTCGACGCACGCCTTCAGCTGCACCAACTCTACTTCGTCTACAGAACCAGGTGACACGTTCCAAGCTCGTTTAGCTGGGAGCTCCCCTGGGGCTGCATTATTCCCAGGCCACGTGGGTCTGTCCCTGCGGCATGTATCCCTTTTGCTTATGTCTTTAGCTTACCTTGCTGGGGGCGCCCCTCGGGATGCATTATCCCCAAGTCGCTCGGGCCGGACCCAGTGCCATGTATCTTTCTGCATTTACCCAAGCTAATCTAGTTTTTATGCTTAACTTGCCTATTCGACCGCCACCCGCCACGGGTCCATTCACCCCGTGCAATCCGCTTGCGCGTTAAAAGGGGGCTCTTGAGCATCGCAACTCAGGAGCTCTTACTGGCTCTCCAGCCCTCACCCCCTGGCCTTGACCATGGCATCACGACCTGGCATACCAGCGGCGGCTGAGCTCGCTTGAGGGCCGGGACCTGAGGATGTAGAGTGCTTGCACCTAACCGCCTTGCAGGAACACACAGTCACCAAGACTCAAGACCAGGCGCAACCCGCCTTGAGGTAGGGCCTCGTGAGTCCCGCGCTGGCTCACGAGTGCCCAGATACACCTCGCAGCCCTGCCGTGCAAGCCACGTGTCAGGGAGGGGCTGTACACGCCCCGGGGGCTCCTCCCGGAGGGGGCCCTCATCCCATGCACAAGTGGAAGCACCATGCTCCGCGCTGGCCGTCGGCACTGCCGAGGAGCGGCTATGCCCGTGCACAAGCGGAAGCACTATGCTCCGCGCTGGTGATAAACAACTGAGGGCGGCCCCACGGTCGTACCAACCTCAGGGAGCCCAGAGCTCAGCATCTAGCCTCACCGCAAAGCCTCCCCTCGGGAGAGCCGCGCGAGGGGGCTGGGCACGGGGGCTGCGCTCGGGCCACACCCGCTCGGGTCACACCCAAGCGCACACCACCCAACCAGGTCTCCCGGACCTGGGTCGCGCGCCCCTCCCGAGGCCTCGGCGAGGGAAGGTATGGAAATTGTTTGCACGTCAAGGGGGACTCCTGAGCATCGTGACTCAGGAGCCTAACTGGTCACGTAGCCCCTCACTCCTTGGTCCATCCTGGTCTCCGGTCGGCCCAATGGCGGTTGAGGTATGCGCGGGGCCGGGCTCTGCCGACGTAGAACATTAATCTATCTTCACGAACTCTCCCTATAAGTTGTTTGCGCGTCAAGGGGGACTCCTAAGCATCGCGACTCAGGAGCCTAATTGGTCACGTAGCCCCTCACTCCTTGGTTCGTCCTGGTCTCCGGTCGGCCCAACGGCGGTTGAGGTATGCGCGGGGCCGGGCTTTGCCGACGCAGAACGCAAAGCAAATAGGAAGGAAATCGCAAAATCTCGAAGCAAATATTACAAACACATTGTCCTCACGATATCAAATAAAAAGTTTAAACGCCTCCACGATGCCTAACGCGTGATTGCAGGAATGAAATAGGAGAATAGCTAGAGGTCACCCTCGGACGCCGCCATCACCTGCGGAAGGTGCTGCTTTGTGAGCAATTTTGTCTTCACCTTCACCACCAGCTGCAGGATCGGCGACATTGCCGGACAGAGGAGCGGAGACAAAGCCGCGGAACTTCTTCAGCAAGGCCTCCACCTGACCTTGCACGGCTGCGGCGGCGGCCTCAAATTGATCTTCAGCTACAGGCTCCAGCAGCTCTTCAAGGCAAGTGTTGGGGTCGCGAAGGTGCAAGTGGCTGAAGACGCGGGTCAACGCAGCTGAAGACAGGCCGCGGGCTTCCGCCTCCGCCATGGGACCAACGCCATCAACGAATTCCTCGAGCACCTTCACCAAGAGAGGAAGCAGCCAGGCGGGGCCATCCTCATCAGTGACCAGCAACTTCTCCAGGCCGTGCTCGTAGAGCGTCTTCAGCGCCTGGCGAGATCTCTTCTCGAGATCGGCGAAGGCCACGCGGTCTTCGGCCAGGACTCACGCCTTGGCATCAAGATCGGCCTCCCTCGCCGTCGCCTTCCGCTCCAGCTCTTCCAATCGGTTGCGCTCGGCGGCCCGCGTCCTCCCCAACTCCGCCAGCTCAGCATCATGGTTCTTGATGGCGTCCTCCCGGACCTTCATTTCCTCCTCCTTCGCTTGATGGCAGCGTGCTTCTTCGGCATGCTTGTCGCGCAGGCTCTGCAACTCGTCCTCCAGCACCTGGCAGCGTCACGGACGGCCTTGGCGTCTTTCAACACCGCCTCACGATCGGCTGCAGCGTTGGCGGCACTCTGCTTCTCCTTCTCAGAAGCCGCAGCGGCCTGGCCCAGCACCGCGCGAACAGCCAAGTCGGAGTGGAGCCCGCCTGAGGCCAGCTCAAGGCGCCCGGCCACAAGGCATGGGTCCGCGCTCAGGAGATCCGCTTGCAGCTGGGTCTTCTCCGAAAGAGCACGTTCCAGAGCAACAGCAGTAGAAGAACCTAGGAGTGGAGGTGTAGCAGCGGGAGGAGGCGACATCATCACCAGGGCCTGGGAGATCACGGGTTCTAGAGCAGTCGGGACCTCATCAGCCGCACCAGGCGCCGGCACCTCCGGAGCCAGCGGGACCATGGGGGCTGATTCCACGCGGCGATGCTCCTCTTGGCCTCGCGAGGACGACCGGGCTGGGGAGATGCGGGCGCTGCTGTCTCCTTTCTCCGCGGAGGGAGGCACTGCCGCTGTGTCTTCCTTCCTCTTCTTCGCCGAAGATGTCGGCCTGATCAACCAAGGGTGAGCATCAGGAAATAACATCGAGACACTTACTGATCCACCGCAACATACTTCCACTTGGGGAGCTTGAAGCCTGACAGCATCGGGACCAGAGGAGCAGGCGTTCGGGCTCCGGCGGCGCCAGGCGGTGCGGAGGCGGAGCCGGAGCCAGCCCTAGGAGGTGTCAGGACGGAAGCGGCATCGCGAGGCACCAGCGACGACATGCCCCTTGTCGGGATAAGGGGCTGCTCCCTCTCCTCCTGGCGGGCGTCGGCATCGGCATCGTCGGGCAAGGCACGGAGGATCTCGGCCTTGCTCAGAGGGGAAGTCTCCCCCACCTCTTGAAGAGTCTTCTCTGAGTCCACCTCCTCCTCCTCCCTTCCACGGGACTCGTCAGAGGACACCTCCACCGGCTTCGGTGACGCAGGAGCCCCTGCAAGCGTCGGCGGCACCAGGCCACGCACGTCAAAGGTGGGCCTGGGGGTGACAAGTACCTCCCGGTCCCTGCGTTGGAACAGGGGAGCAAAGGCGCTTGGCGGGTACTCCTGGTTGTCCCCAACTATGAGGCGCAGGACAGCGACCAATTCATCACTAGGCAGGTCCCCCGGCCTCAGGTGGGTCTTGTTTCCCCCTTCAAGCTCCCACGGGGGGGTGGGGCGCGCGCTTGGAGCGGGGCAATTCGCAGCATCAAGAACTCCCTCGGGAGCATGACCCCCGTCACCTTGGCCGCCGTCGCGTTGCCCGGCTTCAAATCGGTTATCATCTGCCCCAACACTAACGATGCCCGCTCATCGGTAAGCTCCGCCTTGGGCCACCCCCCGTTGGAAGAGGGCGCCGCCGTTGGCAACACCAGACGCGGATCGGCACGCTTGGCGTCCATCATGACCCATTTGGATCGGATGTTGTCGGCCCTCTTCCCGGTGCTCGAGATCGAGTTGGCCTTGCTGCATGCGACAAAATTAGCGCATCCGGAAGCGTGCACCTCGCTAACACGGAGGAAGAAGAAATGGCGCAGGAGCGCCACAGATGGCATCACGCCCAGGTACGCCTCACAGTAATAGGCGAAGATGGACAGGAGGAGGACAGAGTTGGGATGGAGATGCAACGCTTGCAACCCGTAGTGGTTGAGGACTTCATAAAAGAAATCGGAGAAGGGAGGAACCAACCCGACGGCAACGCTGCTCGAGAAGAAGGGGAAGAAGGTGCTTCCCTCAGGCTCCGGCACGTCGGAGGCGAGCCGGAGCTCGGTCTCCCCCCACTCATTGCTCTCACCCGCCGTCAGCAGGTGCGCGGAGGCGAGGCTCTTCTCCATGACAGTGGGGGACTCAAGGGCTGGCTCATACCAAACCGGTGCCGAGGAAGTCTTGACCTTGCGCGGCGCCATGGATTGCAGATGCAGGAGGAGATTGGAGTGAATCTGGACGAGCAGTAGCAAGGAGCAAGAAGGGGATCTGGAGCGAGGCAAGAAAGAAGCAATGAAGGTGAGAACTGCCTGCGCCAGCCTTTTGTCAGGTCAAGCAGTTGCCGAGGCAGCATGGGGAAGCGGAGACACCCACGTCCAATCAACCGCCACGCGTCAACCGAGGCCGCGGGCTTTTGGGGCCCGCGGCGCTCCGAACTTGACCCTTGGCTTCGCCGCGAAGCCAAGCCCGAGCGCACCTTGGGCCCGGGGGCTACTGTCGGTGTTCTGGGAACGGGGGTCCCCAGACTTGCCTGCCTGCAGCCCACGGCGTGGCTAAGCCAGCAGGCCGTACGGCCCAATCTTCATCAACAAGGCATCAAAGACCCTCGCGAGGGGCCTAGCCTCGCGAGGCCAACGACGCAAGACCACCTCAGGAGTGGCCTAGACAAGTAGGCTCATGAGGAGCGGAGATATCAAGGCGGGGCAAACCTCACGAGGCTCTCGTGACGTGAGCCGTGACGATCGGCACAGGCGGGCGCCAGCGCGCACAACGTCCTTTTTTCCTCTTTGGTGCTAAGGAGGCCAGCGCAGGCGAGGAGTACCGAGGCATCAGGCAAAGGTTGCCATATCGGTGCAACGAGACCAAGACCAGAAGGACGGCAAGACGGAGGTCATCGGGGAGCCCAAGACGGCGTCACCACCAGAGCTTTTCGCAGGCGAATACCACTTTTGTGAGGATAGCTTGTACTAGTTGTCCCCCTTCAAATTTGCCCGCCGTTGTTGCTCCCTTCCCTCTCAACATTTGGGAAGTGGACCAGGGCCTATACAAGTAGAGCTAGCCACCACAGTAAAGGCATCTCATCTTAGCTTGATCCAACCTGATCAAGAGCCTACCCTAGCCACAAGAACGCCTCAAGCTCAGGAGGTTGTTCTTCCCCTTGTACTGTTCTTCATCAGCCCAAGAGGCAATCCACCACCGCACACACTTGAGTAGGGTATGACACCACGACGGTGGTCTGAACCAGTATAAATCTTGTGTCTTTCTGTGTTGCGAGTTCGTCGAGTCCGTCCGCGAGATCTTAGCGAGCTAGGGCGTAGATCGGTAGGAGGGAAAGACTTCGCGCGCACCCCAGTGTTCGAACCTTAAGGGTTTGCCGGAACCCCACATCAGACAATGTTCCTTGCATATTTTTTGTCTAACAAACTGGATACTTAACTGGATATAAACATTGAGTAGGTGCTAAAATATTTTGCTAATAATAGTTTCCAACTTGCTTTTTAGCAGACTACTACAAAATTAAGTTATGGAGTATTTGCAGCTTTTAATTATGTGTACTTCAAATGGATTTGTTGTCCAGGACATGTTATTATGTTTAGGGGATTTAGTCCAGGCCCTCCACCGGCTCAAGACCAAGTGGCTCTCTGCTCCTCAACGCTCCACAACGACCGCCCAATCCAGGAAAACAACCCTGTTGCGCTGCCGCTCCCCATCTCTCTGAATCGTCCCGAGATGGTCCGGCTGGGCGCTGCCCCGGTGGGCACGCCTGTGTTGTCCACGGAAGCCAGCTCCTCCATCCAGACCCTTCTCTACTACGACAGTGAGGACACTGCTTCATCGGAACTGATCGTGACAAGCACGCGCAATCCAATTGGGAGGTATTTATAAGCACCAATGTATCCTTGGTTTAATTCCCATATCTTGAATTACTTTGATCAAATGCAAGGACCGCATATAAAGTAATTGGGTTTGGCCTTTGTGAGGAATGCTACAGCAACACTTCAAACCTCCCATGTCGCTTTCATCAGCAGCATAGAACTCGATAATACATCACTGTAGGATGCATTCATGAGATTACAATGGATACCCATGGAAGGTCCACAATAGCTTATTGTAGAAGAATTTGATGTATCTAGCGAAGTTAATTCTAGGAGCAATCCTTGAATATTGTAGGGGTTGATTTAAATCAATGTAGTGTGCTAACATGGTGCATCGCTGAAGATATGTTTAGTATTCGCTTCCTGGTTAGTACTTGGAAAGTTAGTTGACACATATCTATGGTAATAGAAGTAATAATTATTTGACAATAGGAAGAAGTATTTAGTATTTGTTTCTAATTTTTATAAATAGGTTTCTTGTTTTCTTTGTGTTCAGTCCACAAGATAGATGCATGTTGTTTCTGCTAATCATGACATTCTGGAATTCAAGCTTTTCTGTTTGTGCTCAACTGCACAGTTGCTCTATACTAGATATAAGGTGGTTCCTTTCCACAATGATAGAGGATCTTTGTTTCAAACTCATGAATGTGTTCCCCACAATAGGAAGAATGCAATACTGCTTAGCATGTCTCCTTGAAGTACATGCATCCTAGATTGCCATACAACATATAATGGCTTTGGCGTTAGTTTAGACTAGTTTTCCCTTATCAAGAAATTTCAACACTGAAGATTCTATGTTAATTGTGATAAATGTGGCATTTGAAGTAGTAATTCCGCTCAAAGTTTAGATTATACTTACTTAAGTGTGGGTTCAAAATTCCATCTGTATCTTCGTATAAGAATTCATGTTTTTGTTTCTGCACAAGTCCATATGACTTGATTTATCGACTATGATTGATGCGCTTACATGTATTCTCGACATTTTTTCAGAAAACCAGATGATCGAGGTGAGAAAAAATGTGTGTTGCTTTTATCCAAGAAAACTGACACTCGGATGCACATGCCAAAATCACCATTGATTTATTGCATGTTTAACAGCATATAAAGAAGAAGAATAGCTACACCGGAACCTGGGCCATGCGCTGATTGATTTTTTAGTTGCGCGGCTGTTTCCATGCTGTTCATCTGAGGTAAATTTCAAAATCATGCATTGCTTCTCCTTACTATATGTCGATGCTTGCATAGTTTAATCTATCCGGCGTATATACAGCTCTTCTTGGTGATCGTGTTTTTCATGTTGTGTGTCGATGTGTATCACAAGCTAATAGGCAGACATAGATAAATTGTATATTATGGTTGTATAACGTTTGGTTTTGGTAAAAGATCATGTGTTATATGTTTTGGCGGGTTTTGGTAAAACCACTTATGAATTTCAGAGATATATGGTGGGTGCTTGCTCCATAATATGTATGTTGCTCCAGCTCATGCATTTTTTTGATCTCACCATGGTGCGTGGCATACATGTACGGTGCAACTTTGTATCGTGTTGTTAGCCTGTGGCCTCTACAATTTAAGGTAATCTATGCGACTTAAGATGATGCATCCATGAATTAAACATGGATCTTAGATTAATTAACCTTGCAATATGAAATCTAAAAATAGCCAATGAAATCTATATGACATTTCTCATGAAGAGGATACACATTGTTCGTAGTCTGTTGTTTCTTCATAACACACACTAAATATTAGATTATCTTCATTATATAGCTAATCCTTCTGCCCTCTGTATTAAGCGAAGGCATAATGCCTAGGTTCTGAATATATTATATGTTTGACAGTTTAGCATGTACATATTCATATATTCTTCTATTAATTCTAATAGAATGTATGTTGGTTTCTTAATCAGAATTAAGAGCTCTTCCCGTCCATCAAGGATGTACGTAGTACTTGAGTTCTACAAGAACTGAATTACATTATTTCTATTTTATACAGCAACAAGAACCCAGATTTGTGATTTTTACATGTAAACAATACCATATGAAATTTTCATGTAACTGTTACTATGTAACTTATCTTCATCTCTAAGAATATGGATGGTCTTTCCTTTTGAAATCCAGTACTTTTAGTTTACAGCAACCAGTAATACAAAATATGATGCGAAATTGCAGCTATGACCCAACGATTTGTACTTTCACATGACACAGAAGGAAATTGTTGTGTATCCAGTATATACCTGTTTAGCCATCTGTCCACCTAATTGGGCACACACAATTGTTTCTGGTAATTTTTCTTTTTTACTTTCTACACAAGGGATAGATGAGGTTGCCGAGTGTCGGTGGGAAACGACACCTATGGGATCACAAGAATCCCTATTACGGTTGCGGGGCGCGGGGTTCAGAGGAGAGCGGGTCTAACAGAGAAGCACGCGGTCCGTTTATCCAGGTTCGGGCCGCGAGGATGCGTAAAACCCTACTCCTGCTTTGGTGGCTGTATTCTGTGTTCTTGAGCTAGCTACGGAGTGTAAGGAGCGCCAAAAAGCCGAATCCTTCTCCTGGTCACCTCGGGCCTCCTTTTATAGGAAAAAGGGGCTGCCATAGTGGCACACAGGAGGTGGAAAGGTCTACAGTGGCACGAGGTTATCCCTCGTATTACAGGACAAGGTGCATTTAATGCATCACTTAGGTGTCCTCTTACTTTATCGGGGACGGGGGCGAGGCCCATCCCGTCCGTCGCTGCTCCTCCAGGCTTCGACACGCGCCCTGGCCAGCGGTGCATGCGGTGCCATGTAGGCAGGCAGGCAGCTGAGGTGGCGCGGTGGTGGAGCCTCCACGAAGGGCTGCATGTAGCCACGCAGGTGCCTGCCCAGCTGGTTGGGTCGGCAGCTGCATGCGAACAGCGGCGGAGACTTGGCTGGTGCGGGCCCGATGGTGGCCCTGCTGGCGCGCTTGGCGAGGGCCTTGCCGGGTGGCCCGGCAAGGGTCTTGCCGGGTGACCCGGCAAGGGTCCTGCCGTGGTGCGCAGGCGTCCCCGGCAAGGATCTTGCCGGGGGTCTTGTGGGTTCCTTCGGCGAGGATGGCTGCTTTCCCATCCTCACTTGATCTTGATTATTCTTTGTCTTCATAAAGATCTGCATGCCACCACAGAGGTGCCTCCCGAGTCCTGTCTCAACACATGTGTTGAGTGTTGGTGGGCTCGAGGGTGGCTCGCTCGGCTGGCGTGGGCGAGCTGCCCCGGTAAAGGTCTTGCCGGGGCTGCTGGGGCCGCCCCGGCAAGGATCCTTGCCGGGGAAACCTGCTTCGCCCATCTAATCTTTGTGGCCTTGGTCCTTGTCGTTGCTTTGCTTCGTCTTGGGCTTTGGTCTTACCTCGGCTCACCTCCCTCGCTCTGCTTGGTGCGGTCGCGGGCGTGGCTCTGACTGCCCGCGCACAGGTAAAGGGGTACAAAAGTGTGCCCCTAGTTTTGTACACCGACACCGAGGGTCCTTGACACAATCGCATGCCTCGGTGCCCGATGTACAAATGCGCCCCAAGGGTCATTTGTGCCAAGTATTTCCCGTCAACATATTTATATTGTTTTAGTCACAATCATTCTATTTAAAATCATTAGGAAATGAATTGATCTGAAATGAGTAGTGCATTGTTTTGGCCCTATAATTTTGGATGTTGGTTAGCATAGGAAGTACCCAATTAGTTTGTCAAGTTCACTGGAATACACTCAGGAAGGGATGAGGCAATCTTCTACCTAATTTAGCTTTTTTGGACACCAATAAAACAGAGTGACCGCCTTGGGATTGATTATTCGCCGTGCCAGTGGTCAAAAGGAGAAGTGGCAACAAGATAATAAGTCATTAATGTGTGCTAGAATTTGTTTCTCCCGGTGCAACGCACAGTTTTTTTTGCTAGTGTACCTAAAAGCACCAAGTTAATATTAGAAGCTAAACAGCAATGGCACAATGATGTAGTACAACACTCTTTTATAATATGTCTATATACATCCGTATGTGGTAGTCCATTTGAAATCTCTAAAAAAATATAGGAACGGAGGGAGTATCTTATAACATCCAATATACTCACATATTAGATGAATTAACATCTTATATTATGGGCCGGAAGGAGTTTAGTTCGTTCTTAAAAATTATCTGCTGCTGTATCCACGGGTTACAGTTAGTTTGAGCTAGTTCAGGCTCAAATAGCCCTAAATTATATCTAAACATGAGGGCTAGTTTGAGCTAGTTGCATCTATAACCCACCCAAAAAAACTAGTATCCAACCCAAGAGGTGCTAATTGGAGCTAGTTCTCCTAGTGCATTTATTGTCAATCTAACCCTGCCATCCAAACAACTCTTTGGATGGAGTTAGTTCAGGGTTAGTAATGAGCTAGAAACTAACTCTAACCTCTAGCTAAGTTGAGTATCCAAACAGGGTAGTGTTGTTGTTGTTGTTGCTGCTGCTCTTCTACGTATATCTAGACATCATTAGAACATTAATGTAACACTCTTCCTTATTGCTATGTAGCCTAGGATTGCATATTTAGACATTAAGTACAATGCATGTTGGTATGTAGCCTCAGATATATTACATATGGCCCTAGTTAACCTAAGGAAAAATGGGTTGCAGATATATTCAGTTAAAAGTCCGATTCACCGATTAGTCCCTTATCAGCCGCTGGCCTATATGGTACCAACTAAGGATATCCTGAACAGTGAGCAGATATAAGCCATGGGATGAAACTAACCTCGATGGAAAACAACAGTCGTTCCCAAAATTGTCCTGTGTAGGTACATCAAGAAGCATGTTAAGCACGGTAGGCTAAACATCAACCAAAATTACACATGGCAAACAAAATAATCTCCAAAAGATAGCTTCAGTGTTGTTCATAGCTAGCATATGTTACACATGGCAAACAAAATAATCTCCATATATTTTCTTGCTGTTAAGGCTGTTATAGCTAGCATATGTTCAGTTTCAATTGCTATATTTGGTTGTTCATAGTATGCCTTGTTTATTCCAGTTATTCACAACGTGATGTTCTATATGTGCAAGTATGAACTGTGCAGTTCAATTTCATCAGTACCAGTTTCAACAATACCACTATGAATGACTACATTTGGTTGCTTCATCTTGTAGTTAACACACCTTTCCATTTTTATTTAACCATAACCAGTGTACTTAGACCGACACAATACCAGTTTGAATGACCATGTTTGCTTGTTGTTAAATGTTAGGCCTGTTGCAGTTAGCACACCTTTCCACTTGTTTTTCTTGACTAGCGTGCTTAAACCTGCACACTGAAGCTATCTTTTACTGTACAGCCTCATCCAGGGTCCGTGCTCTTCCCACGGGAACATATGCTAGTATGTTTAAAACTGGATTGATGAAATGTACTGCACAGTAAATAATTGCACATATATATTGTGAACAACTGAAATAAACAAATCATGGGTTTCCTCACTTGTCACAGATGGGCTCGTTCCCGTGGGAAGAGCACGGACCCTGGATGCGCTCCATGTTATCGCAGATGGGCTCCTTCCCCTTGGAAGAGCACGGCTGTAGGGTTCCCTCCCTGATGCCGCAGACGGGCGCTTTCCCCTTGGAAGAGCAGATTGGCTCTTTCCCCTTGGAAGAGCCGGAGAGGGTGCCCTCCTCGTGGTCGCCGTCGATGAGGTCTGACTTGGAAGCTGTGGATCCCAAGCCAGCGTCGCAGACTGTGTCCTTCAGAAATGACAAAAGGGGCTCGATGGCGATGTAGAATGGCAAATTGTTGACAGCGAGCCAGAGGAGATCAGCGGCGGGGCCAAGGATGAGATCGACGGCGGTTGAACCTGAGGGGTTGGGGGTGGGCCACTTAACCTATGACACAGCGCGCCTCAGGGCGTCGCTGTCGATAACCTTGATGTCATAGCCGACGGACGAGACATGCGCGCATACTCTAGCCCGCTGCTTGAGTGTCTGCCGCCAGTAATGGTCGTCAGCTTCCTCGGCGACGTCGGGCGAAGAGACCGCTATACACCTCTTTTGGGTTAGTCGCTCCTTAAGCTCCACAGGAAGCATAGTCGGGCTTAGGCTGCAACGCTCTGGAGTGGGGGATGGGGATCTGTGGGAAAGGGGGCGTTTGGCAGGCATCATCTAAGAAACTCAGGGCGTCCTGGGTATGGAGATCGGTGGGTAAGCTGCACGGGCAAACCGGCAGATGTTGACAATGGAGGCCTTGCGGCGGTGGCGGCGGCAGCGGCAGCGGGGACTTTGCTAGGGTTTTGAGCGAGGGAGGGTGTGTGTATGTGCGCGCGCGCACGCCCGAGGAGGTTTTGGTGTGTGTGTGTGTGCGGAGGGGGCCACGGGGTGTTTGAGGAAATGACGCGGGTACTGAAAATTTTACTACGCGGGAGTCAAACGCAGGAGTGAACTGCCGGGCTATTGAAAATTTTGATGATAGTGCATCGCACACGGTCCGGAGATAACAACCGTGTGTTATGAAAAAGAAAAACCCTCGAGGCGGGCAGATATTTTCGATGCAGGCGGGATTGGGAACAAGAAACATCGCATACGGTCCGGAGATAACCACCGTGTGTTATGAAACAGAAAAACCCTCGAAGCGGGCAGCTATTTTTGAGATGGGGAGCCTCGTGGAGACAATGTACTGTGCGGATGTGTGCGTGACAGGTGCACCGGCGTGGCACACGGTTAGTTTGAGTGAACCGTGTCTATTGCATCATCCAACTTTTCTAATGTTCATAAATTTGGCGAAAAATGACGTGGGAGAGGGTCAGAACAAGAACACACTTGCATGTGGACCAAATTTATGTATCAAAAGGGTGGTTTGATTTTCAAATACCAAATGCAACTTCGTTGTGGCACCTCTCTCGCAAAGCGCACGGTATTTCTTGCTCCCACCCTCTCGTGTCGGCACGAAGGGAATCCTAAGCTATGAATGCATGCCCCCTCCCCCTCAACCGAGGTTCACCTAACAAATTGCGAACTAGCTAGCAGCCCCCCTCCTCCCTCGTGTCGGCACGAAAGGAATCCTAAGCTATATATGAATGGATGCCCCCTCCCCCACAACCAAGGTTCACCTAGCAAAGTGCGAAGTAGATAGCATCCCCCCTCCTACCTCGTGTCGACACGAAGGGAATCCTAAGCTATATATGAATGCATGCCCCCCCCCAACCGAGGTTCAACGTAGCAAAGTGTGAAGTAGCTAGCAGCCCCCTCCCTCGTGTCGGCACGAAGGGAATCCTAAGCTATGAATGCATGCCCCCCAACCGAGGTTCACCTAGCAAAGTGTGAAGTAGACCTAGCAGCCCCCCTCCCTCGTGTCAGCACAAAGGGATTCCTAAGCTATGAATGCATGCCCCCCCCCCAACCGAGGTTCACCTAGCATAGTGCGAAGTAGCTAGCAGCCCCCCTCCCTCGTGTCGGCACGAAGGGAATCCTAGCTAAGCTATGAATGCATGCCCTCCCCCCCCAACCAAGGTTCACCCTAGCAAAGTGTGAAGTAGCTTGCAGCCACCCCTCCCTCGTGTCGGCACGAATGGAATCCTAAGCTATGAATGCACATGCCCCCCCAGCCGAGGTTCACCTAGCAAAGTGCGAAGTAGCTAACAGGCCCCCCCTCGTGTCAGCATGAAGGGAATCCTAAGCTATGAGCATGCCCCCCTCCCCCCAACCGAGGTTCACCTAGCAAAGTGCGAAGTAGCTAGCAGCCCCCACCCCCCTCGTGTCGCCACAAAGGGAATCCTAATTAAGCAATGAATGCATGCCCCCCCCAACGGAGGTTCACCTAGCAAAGTGCGATGTAGCAACCCCCCCCCACACACACACACACTTTCAGTCGGCGAGCCAGAGAGGCATATATCTCACCAAGATGGATCATAAAACGAACCAACAATAATCCACGTTGGTCGTTGATACGTCTCCAACGTATCTATAATTTTTGATTGCTCCATGCTATATTATCTACTGTTTTGGACCATATTGGGCTTTATTATTCACTTTTATATTACTTTTGGGACTAACCTATTAACTGGAGGCCCAGCCCAGAATTGCTGTTTTTTGCCTATTTCAGTGTTTCGAAGAAACGGAATATCAAATGGAGTCCAAACGGAATGAAACCTTCGGGAGCATGATTTTCTCGTCAGATGCAATCCAGGAGACTTGGACCCTACGCCAAGGCAGCCACCAACTGGCCAAAAGGGTGGAGGGCGCCCCCCCTAGGGCGCGCCCCCCTGCCTCGTGGGCCCCACGGAACTCCTCCGACGTGCTTCTTCCTCCTATATATATCCACGTACCCCCGAACAATCAGAACAGGAGCCAAAACCCTAATTCCACCGCCGCAACTTTCTGTATCCACGAGATCCCATCTTGGGGCCTTTTCCGGAGCTCCGCCGGAGGGGGCAATCAATCATGGAGGGCTTCTACATCATCCTAGCCCTTCCGATGAAGTGTGAGTAGTTTACCTCAGACCTTCGGGTCCATAGTTAGTAGCTAGATGGCTTCTTCTCTCTTTTTGGATCTAAGTACAAAGTTCTCCCCCTCTCTTGTGGAGATCTATTCGATGTAATCTTCTTTTTTGTGGAACCCCGTTAAACATTTTCAAAATCCCCAAAAACCTAACAGAAAAAAGTTACGGGGCTTTTAAGATCTAGAGGGAAAAATGGAAAAAATTTCAAACTTACTAGTGGCGCACCGTTTGCTAGGTGCGCCACTAGTAACAGAAAAAAATTGGAATTTTTTTTAAAATATGATACGTAATATGACCGGGAAGTTTGAAATATTTTTTCAAAATTTCATCATACTCATAAACATGAACAAAGTCCTAGACATCAACAAGGTTTAATAGGATTGATATGATAGATATATCAACAAGTGCATGTGAAGTGAGCTGGTGTTGGGGTTGGATAGAACTGCGAAGTTAAGGATTAAGCCATAGTGACCTGAGATTAAGAAAAAAACGAAAAAAAAATTTAAAAAATTTCTGAATTTTTTTTAAAAAAAATTGTTACTAATGGCGCACTTCTATGTGGTGCGCCATTAGTATACCAGATACTAGTGGCGCACCTGTGGGATACTAATGGCGCACCTGTGGTGCACCATTAGTAAAAAATACTAGTGGCATGGTAGGTGCGCCATTAGTAGCCAAAACAGGTGCGCCATTAGTAGGCCTTTTCCTAGTAGTGCCCAGTGATAGCAGGGGCAGCAAGGCACGTATTGAATTGTTGCCATCGAGGATAACAAGATGGGTTTTTTTATCATATTGCATGAATTTATCCCTCTACATCATGTCATCTTGCTTAAGGCGTTACTCTGTTTTTAACTTAATACTCAAGATGCATGCTGGATAGCGGTCGATGAGTGGAGTAATAGTAGTAGATACAGGCAGGAGTCGGTCTACTTGTTTCGGATGTGATGCCTATATACATGATCATACCTAGATACTCTCATAACTATGCTCAATTCTGTCAATTGCTCAACAGTAATTTGTTCACCCACCATAGAATACTTATGCTCTTGAGAGAAGCCACTAGTGAAACCTATGGCCCCCGGGTCTATTCTCATCATATCAATCTTCCATCACTTTATTTTTGCTTTGCTTTTTACTTTGCCTTTTATTTTACTTTGCTTCCTTATACCAAAAACACCAAAAATATTATCTACCTCCTCTATCAGTTTTAATCTTTGCAAGTGGCCGTGAAGGGATTGACAACCCCTTTATCGCGTTGGTTGCGAGGAGTTTGTTATTTGTGTAGGTGCGAGGGACTTGCGCGTAGTCTCCTACTGGATTGATACCTTGGTTCTCAAAAACTGAGGGAAATACTTAAGCTACTTTGCTGCATCATCCTCTCCTCTTCGGGGAAATCCAACGCAGTGCTCAAGAGGTAGCAAGAAGAATTTCTGGCGCCGTTGCCGGGGAGATCTACGCAAAAAGTCAACATACCAAGTACCCATCACTATCTCATCTCCCGCATTACATTATTTGCCATTTGCCTCTCGTTTTCCTCTCCCCCACTTCACCCTTGCCGTTTTATTCGCCCTCTTCTTCCTCCTCCTCTCTTTTTCGTTTGCCGTTTTCTCGCTTGCTTCTTGTTTGCTCGTTACGATGGCTCTACCTAGATTCGGCGATCTTCACCTTAAAAGGTTAGAAGAGATTGAAAGTAACGTCAGGAGTTTTATGGTTTTGCAATTTGAGCATAACAATTTTTTCAGAAACGAGCTTAAGGAACAAAAAAGCTTTATGAGTTATATGAATAAAGAGCTTGATGATATGTCTAAAGAATTTGATGGCATAAGATTTCAAATCGCTCATCTTGAGAAGTTGACTGCTGAAATTTCGGATAAGCAGGCCACCTTAGTCAATAAGATGGCCGCTAAACCCGATTCCTATGAAAATAAAGATGAAGATCTAAAAGTTATTGATGTGTCCCCTATTTAATCTTTGAATCTTTATAATGATGGGATTGAATATGATCCACCTTTACCTAGAAGGCGTTCCAAAAATTCGGAGTTTTTAGATCTTGATGATGAAATTGATAAAAGTGGGATTGAAAAATGTAAAACCCTAGATGTTGCTAAACCCACTATTTTGGATCTCAAGGAATTCAATTATGAGAGTTGTTCTTTGATTGGTTGTATTTCCTTGTTGCAATCCGTGTAAATTATCCTCATGCTTATAGTCAAAATAAAGCCTTCACTAAACATATCATTGATGCTTTGATGCAATCTTATGAAGAAAAAACTTGAATTAGAAGTTTCTATCCCTAGAAAACTTTATGATGAGTGGGAACCTACTATTAAAATAAAAATTAAAAATCACGAGTTCTATGCTTTGTGTGATTTGGGTGCTAGTGTTTCTACAATTCCGAAAACTTTATGTGATATTCTAGGTTTCTATGAATTTGAAGATTGCTCTCTAAATTTGCACCTTGTGAATTCTACTATTAAGAAACCTATTGAAAGGATTAATGATGTTCTTATTGTTGCAAATTGGAATTATGTTCCCGTGGATTTTATCGTTCTTGATATTGATTGTAATCATTCATGTCCTATTATTCTTGGTAGACCGTTTCTTAGAACGATTGGTGCAATTATTGATATGAAAGAAGGGAATATTAGATTCCAATTTCCGTTAAGGATAGGCATGGAACACTTCCCTAGAAATAAAGTAAAATTACCATATGAATCTATCATGAGAGCCACGTATGGATTGCCTACTCAAGATGGCAATACCTAGACCTATCCGTATCTTTATGCCTAGCTAGGGGCGTTAAACGTTAGCGCTTGTTGGGAGGCAACCCAATTTTATTTTTGTTTTTGCTTTTTGTTTCTGTTTGGTCAAAATAAATTTTGTTTAGTCTCTGGTTAGATGTGTTTTTGTGTTTAAATTACTGTTTGTGCCAAGTTAAACCTATAGGATCTTCTTGGAATAAGAGTTATTTGATCTTGCTGTAATTTCCAGAAACTTTGCGCTCAGTGCCCGAATTGTTAAAAATCACCAGAACGTGATAAAATACTGATTCATATTGCTTCTGATCAATAAACAAATTATCTAGGTCTTCCTATTTTTCCTGAATTTTTGGGTTCCATAAGTTTGCGTTAGTTACATATTACTACAGACTGTTCTGTTTTTGATAGATTCTGTTTTTCGTGTGTTGTTTGCTTATTTTGATGAATCTATGGCTAGTAAAAGAGTTTATAATCCATAGAGAAGTTGGAATACAGTAGGTTTAACACCAATATAAATAAAGAATGAGTTCATTACAGTACCTTGAAGTGGTCTTTTGTTTTCTTTCTCTAACGGAGCTCACGAGATTTCTGTTGAGTTTTGTGTTGTGAAGTTTTCAAGTTTTGAGTGAAATCTTTTGATGGATTATGGAACAAGGAGTGGCAAGAGCCTAAGCTTGGGGATGCCCATGGCACCCCCAAGATAATCCAAGGACACCAAAAAGTCAAAGCTTGGGGATGCCCCGGAAGGCATCCCCTCTTTCGTCTACTTCCATCGGTAATTTACTTGGAGCTATATTTTTATTCACCAACATGATAAGTGTTTTGCTTGGAGCGTCTTGTGTTATTTGTGTCTTTGTTTGTTAGTGTGCCACAATCATCCTTGCTGTACACACCTTTTGAGAGAGCCATACATGAATTGGAATTTGATAGAATACTCTATGTGCTTCACTTATATCTTTTAAGCTATATAATTTTGCTCTAGTGCTTCGCTTATATCTTTTAGAGCACGGTGGTGGATTTGTTTTAAAGAAACTATTGATCTCTCAAGCTTCACTTAGATTATTTTGAGAGTCTTAAATAGCATGGTAATTTGTTTAATAATAATAAGCTTGGTATTCAAGATTTGTACAACTTTCTTTTAAGTGCGTTGAATACTAAGAAAAGTTTGATGCTTGATAATTGTTTTGAGATATGGGGGTGATAATATCAAAGTCGTGCTAGTTGAGTAGTTGTGAATTTGAAGAATGCTTGTGTTGAAGTTTGCAAGTCCCGTAGCATGCACGTATAGTAAACGTTATGTAACAAATTTGAAACATGAGGTGTTATTTGATTGTCTTCCTTATGAGTGGCGGTCGGGGACGAGCGATGGTCTTTTCCTACCAATCTATCCCCCTAGGAGCATGCGCGTAGTACTTTGATTTTTGATGACTTGTAGATTTTTGCAATAAGTATATGAGTTCTCTATGACTAATGTTGAGTCCATGGATTATACGCACTCTCACCCTTCCATCATTGCTAGCCTCTTCGGTACCGTGCATTGCCCTTTCTCACATCGAGAGTAGGTGCAAATTTCGCCGGTGCATCCAAACCCCGTGATATGATACGCTCTTTCACACATAAACCTCCTTATATCTTCCTCAAAACAGCCACCATACCTACCTATTATGACATTTCCATAGCCATTCCGAGATATATTTCCATGCAACTTTCCACCATTCCGTTCATCCTGACATATTGTTCATTGTCATATTGCTAGCATGATCATGTAGTTGACATAGTATCTGTGGCAAAGCCACCATTCATAATTCTTTCATACTTGTCACTCTTGATTCATTGCATATCCCGGTACTCCGCCGGAGGCATTCATATAGAGTCATACCTTGTTCTAGTATCGAGTTGTAATCATTGAGTTGTAAATAAATAGAAGTGTGATGATCATCATTTTCTAGAGCATTGTCCCAAGTGAGGTATAAAAAAAGGAAAAAGAAAGAAAGAAAAAGAAAAAAAGAAAGAAAGAAAAAAGAAAGAAAGAATAAAAAAGAAAAAAAGAGAGAAAAAGAGAGAAGGGACAATGTTACTATCCTTTGCCATACTTGTGCTTCAAAGTAGCACCATAATCTTCTTAGTAGAAATTCTTATGTTTTGTCACTTTCATATACTAGTGGGAATTTTTCATTATAGAACTTGGCTTGTATATTCTAACAATGGGCTTCCTCAAATGCCCTAGGTCTTCGTGAGCAAGCAAGTTGGATGCACACCCACTTAGTTTCTTTTGTTGAGCTTTCATACATTTATAGCTCTAGTGCATCTGTTGCATGGCTCCTTGCATTAACATCAATTGGTGGGCATCTCCATAGCCCATTGATTAGCCTCGTTAATGTGAGATCTTCTCCTTTTTGTCTTCTCCACATAACCCCCATCATTATATTCTATTCCACCCATAGTGCTATGTCCATGGCTCACGCTCAAGTATTGCGTGAAGGTTTATGAGTTTGAGATTATTGAAGTATGGAACAATTGCTTGGCTTGTCATCGGGGTTGTGCATGATGAGAGCATTCTTGTGTGACGAAAATGGAGCATGACTAAACTATATGATTTTGTAGGAATGAACTTTCTTTGGCCATGTTATTTTGAGATGACATAATTGCTTAATTAGTATGCTTGAAGTATTATTATTTTTATGTCAATATGAACTTTTGTCTTGAATCTTTCGGATCTGAATATTCATGCCACAATTAAGAAGATTTACATTGAAATTATGCCAAGTAGCACTCCGCATCAAAAATTCTTTTTTATCATTTACCTACTCGAGGACGAGCAGGAATTAAGCTTGGGGATGCCTGATACGTCTCCAACGTATCTATAATTTTTGATTGCTCCATGCTATATTATCTACTGTTTTGGACCATATTGGGCTTTATTATTCACTTTTATATTAATTTTGGGACTAACCTATTAACCGGAGGCCCAGCCCAGAATTGCTGTTTTTGCCCATTTCAGTGTTTCGAATAAACGGAATATCAAACGGAGTCCAAACGGAATGAATCCTTCGGGAGCGTGATTTTCTCGTCAGATGCAATCCAGGAGACTTGGACCCTACGCCAAGGCAGCCACCAGCTGGCCACGAGGGTGGAGGGCGCGCCCCCCTAGGGCGCGCCCCCTGCCTCGTGGGCCCCACGGAGCTCCTCCGACGTGCTTCTTCCTCCTATATATATCCACGTACCCCCGAACGATCAGAACAGGAGCCAAAACCCTAATTACAGCACCGCAACTTTCTGTATCCACGAGATCCCATCTTGGGGCCTTTTCCGAAGCTCCGCTGGAGAGGGCAATCGATCGCGGAGGGCTTCTACATCATCCTAGCCCTTCCGATGAAGTGTGAGTAGTTTACCTCAGACCTTCGGGTCCATAGTTAGTAGCTAGATGGCTTCTTCTCTCTTTTTGGATCTCAATACAAAGTTCTCCCCCTCTCTTGTGGAGATCTATTCGATGTAATCTTCTTTTTTGCGGTGTGTTTGTTGAGACCGATGAATTGTGGGTTTATGATCAAGATTATCTATGAACAATATTTGATTCTTCTCTGAAATCTTTTATGTATGATTGGTTATCTTTGCAAGTCTGTTCGATTTATCAGTTTGGTTTGGCCAACTCGATTGGTTCTTCTTGCAATGGGAGAAGTGCTTAGCTTTGGGTTCAATCTTGCGGTGTCCTTTCCCAGTGACAGCAGGGGCAGCAAGGCACGTATTGAATTGTTGCCATCGAGGATAACAAGATGGGTTTTTTTTTATCATATTGCATGAATTTATCCCTCTACATCATGTCATCTTGCTTAAGGCGTTACTCTGTTTTTAACTTAATACTCTAGATGCATGCTGGATAGCGGTCGATGAGTGGAGTAATAGTAGTAGATGCAGGCAGGAGTCGGTCTACTTGTTTCGGACGTGATGCCTATATACATGATCATACCTAGATACTCTCATAACTATGCTCAATTTTGTCAATTGCTCAACAGTAATTTGTTCACCCACCGTAGAATGCTTATGCTCTTGAGAGAAGCCACTAGTGAAACCTATGGCCCCTTGGTTTATTCTCATCATATCAATCTTCCATCACTTTATTTTTGCTTTGCTTTTTACTTTGCCTTTTATTTTACTTTTCTTCCTTATACCAAAAACACCAAAAATATTATCTACCTCCTCTATCAGTTTTAATCTTTGCAAGTGGCCGTGAAGGGATTGACAACCCCTTTATCGCGTCGGTTGCGAGGAGTTTGTTGTTTGTGTAGGTGCGAGGGACTTGCGCGTAGTCTCCTACTGGATTGATACCTTGGTTCTCAAAAACTGAGGGAAATACTTACGCTACTTTGCTGCATCATCCTCTCCTCTTCGGGGAAATCCAACGCAGTGCTCAAGAGGTAGCAGTCGTACAACCTCTCTCTTGTTGTTGGTCAAAGTGATGTCCGTCCATGCGACCCCGGAGATGGGCTAGCTGGCCAATAATCACGCAAGTAGCTAGTCCCCGAAGACAACCACTGCATGTGTGTGGCCCAAACATATGTATGGAGAGGTGTGTTTTTGAGTAATAATGAACAAGTTTGATGTGGCACCGTGATTTCAAACTAGAAATCCCCACACTGAGTGAGGGTTAGGTTGACGATGCATATGTATGTTACACCACACTTCAAGCCAACGACGGGGATTCATATATGCATGCATGCATGCATAGTATATGCGCTCAAACTTAATTAGGTCTGAATCTCACCATGACCTATACTACGATAACACTAACCAAATGAAGAATCCGCCATGGTAACCTATCTTGTTGTTGGTCAAGGTGATCATGGATGTCCACGCGGGCCCACGAATATATAGGCTTGTCGTTGATAACCACGCGAGGGAGTGTACCATTCGAAGGCAACCACTACATTCATATGTATGGAGGTGATGCATGCATGCATGTTTGAATACACAACATTGATCTGGCGCGTGTGTCAAAAATCGTACACTAGCTCCCACACAGAGCGAGATCGGTTCATGATGGTGTCGTTGTACTAGCCACTTCGACTCGATGGGAGGGATTCATGCGTACACATGCATATATGTGTGCTCAAAGTGTCTCATGCATGTCAGCCCAGAGCAAAAATAATAATCCCCTCCTAAGTCAAATTAACCTCTCTTGTTGTCAAGCAAAAAGAAGTGATGGACCAAGCAGGCCCACAGATGGAAAGCTTTGATATCGCTGCTAACCGCTTAAGTGGGTGCGAGAGGACAACCAATACCACTTTGCATGTGGTCCAAACATATATATGTTGAATACCCAAAATGCACAACTTTGATGTGCCACATGCCTCAAAAACCATAAACCATGCACCCACAGAGAGCGAGGTTCATATCAAGCGTACTACATATGATGGTCCCCTTCCCCCTCTTCACCGCATACTATATGCTCCTGCCGTAATATATGTACAACCCAAAAGAATTCTCATCAATGGTGAAATTAATTAACCTCTCCCGAGGTAGGTCAAAGTGATGCATGCATGCATGCATCGACGATGGCCTCTTGGGCCCACGGATGGAAGCATCACACGTGAGTGTCCTAGCTAGGATATATATGCATGTGGCCCAAAAAGGTGTTGTGTGACGTTTCAATAACCAATTTCACAATTTTGATGTGGCATGTGCCTCGGTAGCCGAAAAGTTCCGACACTGAGTGAGGTGTACTTGTTCACGGACGCATACGTATAGTATATATGCTAGTCCCCTCCCACCTCTTCGACGCGCACTATATACCACCATAACACAAACAAAAAGATTATACCTTGCTGCTCAAATTAACCTCACTGCCGGCTGTTCGTCAAAGTGATGGACGACAACCTCGCGGGCCCACAAAAAGCGTCACACGTGAGTATCGAGTGTCGTGTAGGACAACCATCGACTGCATGTGGCCAAAACATTTATGTATGAAAGGGTTGTTTAATGTTTTAAATAATGATTTCACGACTCTGATGTGGCACCAGCCTGCCTAACAAAACGGCTAACGCACACGGTGGCTCACAACTCATAGTGTACTGCGAGCCACCCGCCACCCCCAGACGCACACACCCACACACACACCGCGAATCCACCACAACTATGATGCATGTTAAATTAAACATACATGTTACCAAAGGAGGGACGTTTTAATTTCAAAAAATTCACAAAGATCATTAAGACGTTTTAGTACATTGATTGACTTTCTATGGGTATAATGTGCAAAAATCAAATTTGAGCTACATGCACACGTGACAGTGCACCTAAATGGATTGCAAAAACACATGTGTCTCACTGGGTGCATGTTTACTCCCCGTGCAACAAATTTCAAACATTGAGAATCTTGATTTTTAAACTCTAGTATATCCTAAACTTATTTGAAGTTCATGAAACTTATCGTGTTGTCATATGGACACCAATACAACGTGGCATTGTACTTTTTTGGGTCAAATTTGAGACCAGTTTTGATGTAATCTTTATCTAATTACAGACGGGAGACTATTAATAATTGGGAAGCAATATCCCAAACGGATTATTTATTCGAACCGTGAGCATTGGACCAACAATGGATACGTGCCATGCTTCGGTTAACCAATAAAACGGTAGCATTAATCATCCAAATAGAAAAACAATATACGTGCTGCCGTGCGACCCGTGTGGCATACGAGCAGGCGTGAGTTGAGGGGACGCATGCGAGCAGTCCGCCGCGCCGGCAGACGGGGAGGCATGCGTGCAGGTGTGTGAATTGACGGAGGTGTGCTCGCTGCGCAGTGCCATCGGGAGGCGTGCGAGTAGCTGTGTGAAACTTTGGTAGGCTTGCCAGTAGTCCGGTGTGCAGGCTCACCGGGAGGCGAGCCATCGGTTTGACCGCCGCCCGCCTCTCTCCCACAACTCCCACTACTCCATATTAATGGTGCGCCCGAGCGGCCGCACCCCCATCCTCACTATGCACACACAATCCTCTCTCTCCGCTTGCAACCTTGACGCCACTCTCAGTCCTCAAAGCCGTCAGTTTATGAGGATGCCCCATTGGAGGGAGTGGCGATGCCGGGGCTCCTAAAGCACCGGAGCACGGAGTGGAGATGGAGACAGAGGTTGCCGTCACCGCCGGCGAGTTATCGCTGCACCCTGACATCGTCGACGGCGTCGACCTTCCACAGCCGGAGGCGGAGTTCCACACCGACTCCGACGACGACGGACAGCTGGTTAGTCATCTATACCCATTTATGTGTCAAATAGATCATAGGGTTTCTCTGGTTACTCCTGCCTCCCCCTTTTTGGAATAGAAATCATGTGGTTATCTTCTCCCAATCCATGAAATCTGAGTAAGTTTCGTTAGATCCATGTAGTGTATTGATTGTTTGAATGGTACAGGTGGTAAGTGATTAGTTGTTTCATCTGTGCAAATGATTTCTGCTAGTAATCCGACTAGGGTTAGTGTTCGTGCTAATAATTCCTAGCCAGGACTTGACAATTGATTTTGAATGACCTCCATATGTTTGTGCCATTATTTTCTTCAAGATTGGTCTGTATATAGACGATGTGCTTAAAAATCAAACCATAATCTCTGAATATGTATAAATAAATAGCCATAAATTCCTAATCCTACTTCACGGCATGTAATCAGTGATTTGATGCCAAATTTGTTTTACTATATGTATAGGTGCTGTCTGACGATGTGGACAGGGAGGATGAAGATGCCCAGAGGAGGTACACGAGGCAAATCCTGAGGGAGCTTTATGCGGGAATGCATAACAGGCGTATTAGGACCTGGAACGATGGCTATGGATGCCCATTTTGCAACCACAAGATTCATGATGCGTATCTAAGTGTTCTTGTGCATGCAAGAGGACGGGCCGTTGGCTCCTTCAAGCAGAAGTATTCTCGCAGGGTGGCGCCCAGCGCGTACGCCGAGTACCTGGACAAGCTTCAGGGTCGTGCCGGCCGCATGTGAGATGAGATGTGGGATGGATCGAACTATGTACGCTTGAGTCTGCTTAATGATGGTTGAACTATGTACTTATGGTTGAACTATGCTTATGTACGTGTACGCTTATTATCTATGTCTGAGTATGTTAAATATTTTGCCAAATTTTGGTAAAAATTACAACGGGGGACTAATAAACCAGGACGGAGGTAGTACGTCAATCACACACGGTTCCCAAAATTGGAACCGTGTGCAATGACTATCATTTTGCCTGCTGCGTCAATCACACATGGTTTGCTCTAGCAAACCGTCGCCCCCAAATTTCTTTGTGGGACAGAAAACCCTCACCACCCAATTCAAAAAAGAAAAAAGAAAACCCTCACCATCCCCACGTCACAAAAACCCTCACCCCGCCTGCCACCCACCTCGGCCCCTCCGATAAGTTGCCCATTCACACTTGCACAAGCTCCTCCGTGTCTATGCCATGGCACCGCCTATCGCGGTGGTAAACACTTAGCTCGACGCCTGCCGCCGCCGCCAGGCTGCCGACAAAGACCATCGCATTTCGCCACTTCCGCTTGCCGCCGCCTATCGCCATCAACTTTCTCGACGCTGCTCGTGGTCGACCCAGCTCCGATCGGTTGGCGAATCTGCCGTACTAAGGGTTCTTTCTCATGGACGACAAGGTAACTAATTTAATGAGATATTATCTCATCTCTTATCCCAGTTCATCTGCCTCCTTTAATCACCCGGCGGAAATCGCCGTGAATTCATTTTTATTCGAGCTGATTTGAGGGTTTTCTTTCATTCATAGAGTGTACAGTGCGCCGATACTTCAGGACTTGGCGACCGCCGCCAGAGATTCCATCTCATCGTACCAGATAACTTGAGGACGCGCGCGGTATGTTCAATCTCACCCTAAATCGGTTGGCATGGCCTACTTTCCTGAACATATTCTAAATATTGCTACATTTGGACAAAAGGTGCCACATGCACCATATACGTCAAAGGGGATTTTCCCCCTCTTCTTTCTATATTAGGCAAATTAATGATGTATTGTTCTTTCGATTACTCTCATATTTCCATGACATCTTGTTTACCCTATCTGTTTAATTATAGACTTTTGTCCTTCGATTTCAACTGTTGTGGATTTCTTTCAATTTGGGCCCATACTTGCATGTTACCATATTTTCTTTAACAACCCTACCATTTTCTGCAGGACATTTCTCGCTATGCAACAGATTATGTAGTGCACAATTTTTCCCTTTACATACATCAAGGCTCCACGAATGTCATACTGTGCACAAACCATGGATTTACGATCATTGCTACTGTAAGACTTGGTAAACATGGTGACTCCTATTTTGGCACTTGCTTTTGAAATGAAATTGCAAAGTTTTATGTACTGAAAGCTGGCACTAAAATTGCACTACACATAGAAGGGCCTGGTCATGAGATATATGCTAACTTCCCCGACAAAATCATCCATTCAGACTTTGTTCGAAGTAAGTTTTCTTTTCAACTATCTGCATATGTTGACTTACCCAACAATGTCAAATGAATTGTGTAGTATTTAAGCAACCAATTGTTATTCCCTTATCTTACTATATTCCTACCAAATAACATCTAGTTACCAATACACTTTTCTATTGCCCTGTTTTAACTAAATATTCCCTGTACTCCCATTTCTATTAGAAAGCGCCGCTCACAAGGAGACTCCGGAGGTGGAGAACGGGGCTGCCAACAAGCGGAGGCGGGGCGAGCTAGAACCGCAAGCGACTCCAGTAGGCCCCGATGATATGTTGAGAGTCATCATCTCCCTCCTCCCAATCAAATATGTGCCGCGAACAACCCTCCTTTCCCGACGGTGGCGCCCCCTACGGAACTCCAGCCCTCTCGACCTCATCGACACCCACGAGCTCTGCTATGGCTATCGCAAAAGCTTGGATGCGTTCTCCAAGATCCTCGGCTGTCACCTTGGCCCAACCAAAGGCCTTAGAATGGGCAAGTTCCATTCCAACGGCAAGGACCGAGCCAAGCTTGACGACTGGTTCCGATCCCCCGCCCTAGATCAGCTCGAGGAGCTCACTTTTGATGATGGGCATATGCGATCACTGCCAA
The DNA here is from genome assembly GCF_018294505.1 of Triticum aestivum. Lineage (NCBI taxonomy): Eukaryota > Viridiplantae > Streptophyta > Magnoliopsida > Poales > Poaceae > Triticum > Triticum aestivum. Next base: position 273,485,324 of record NC_057796.1, on the reverse strand, counting down.
TGTTCGCACTCCGCCTCGCGCCCATGCTACGCGCCGCCAAGTTTAGGAACTGCCATTTTCCACCCCTTAATGATGCGCCCGCTCTTATTCTACCATGACTGAAGCACCTCGAGCTCGTCGCCGTCTGCCTCTCAAAGGGTGACATGGAGCGCCTGCTCCGTGGCTGTACTGGACTCGAGTACCTTCGTCTTCAGGCGATCAATGGGTTGAGTACCTTCCACATAACTTCCATGACTCTTTGGACTATTTATGTGTGTTGCTAGTGCGGCAGGAAGACATCCCAAAAGGTGGACCACGGTATGGTCATCCAGGACACACCTATACTTGAGAGATTACTTATAGTTGATCAAGAAGGTCCAACAAGAATCAATGTCATTTCTGCGCCGAAATTGACAGTGGTGGGCTACTCGTCTAACAAATACTCCGAACTTTTTATTGGATCCACACCCGTTCAGGTACAATAGCCGCCTTTTACCTCTCCTTCTACAAATTAACATTATTTAGAATTTTGAAGATGTTTGGTCATCTGTCATTCAGAAAATGATTCCGACAAGCTTGACCCCGAAACTGCGCACAGTGAAGGTCTTGGCACTAGAATCTATCGGGCCCGGCATGGAGCAAGTTGTCTGTTTCCTGAGATGCATTCCGTGCCTGGAGAAGCTATATATCGAGGTGATGTTCCTTTCCTGTTTAATGTTAACCATAAGGGAGTTCAATTTGTGACACCTTTTTCCAAGTTTACAATGACAATGTACTACGATTTCTGAAGGTTCTTTTGGAGGATTTCAGTACATACATGCCCCCCCCCCCCGCCATATCGGTTGCTTGATCCATATGGTTACATTCAATAAGCATTTCTCCTTTGGATTCATCTGTACTAGTTTTCTTAGGGAACTTTTCATCCACTCCAACCTCTTGTGAAGAAGGCTACATTTTTCTAGAATGTAATCAAATGCCCATGTTAATCATGTCAGATCGAAGATGGCATGTTAGTGCATTTTACAAATCCTGCAAACCAAATAGCTAGGCATGTAGTAATGTTCAAAACTGCATGTAGGCACTAACACATTTTCTTCTTTTGCAAATAAGATTAGGCCCAGTGGTGGATAATGTTATACAATATAACAATCACGTCGAATGCCTAGATCTGCATCTCTCAGAAATTACTTTGAACTCCTACCGAGGGACCTTACTGGAGATTATATTCGCCAGGTTCTTTGTTCTCAGAGCAAGGGTGCTGAAGGAAATGAGGTTTGCCCTACATTTATTTCGCAAAAATGAATGGTCTGTTGATCAGTGTCGGCGCCTGCGGCAGAATGGAGTAGGCTCCAAAAATGCTGAATTTCATTTTGGAACTTGAGATGACAGAGTAATCGGAAGTCATCGGGTCAACCCCATACATGACTTCTCAGTGGCTGACCCCTTTGCAAAAATTGTGAGGTTTCCAAGCCATACTTAGAAGCGGTGATATTAGTTTGAACCTCTGTGATATCCATGTTCAGTGCATCAGCGCGAGCGTTTGCAGCCGATGAGCTGAATTTCATTTATAATATCGGTTTGAACCTTGTAATCTTTGAATTTGAGCCATATAACTCTGGAATTTGAACCTTGTAACATTTCAAGCTTTCGTGGTACAATCGTTGAAATGGCATCGTATGAGACTCGTATATTGCTAGCACTATTTTGACCTTAATATGCAATGGTCTTAGATTTTATTAACCATTCTCGGATCAGTTTACCTTGTCGATCTCACAGCACACGATCTGTATAGCTAACTCGACTGTGATCTTCGATAACATTGCACACAGTTGGTTTCTTCCACCTTGTGCACTGTAGAGCACATAATTAATTATCGCACTCGAGTGTCCATCATCACCCTTCTGTGTAACTTTGATCTCATCACCCAAGGGTAAACTTATGACCGAAGTCATTCCACACACATCGTTTTTACAAATCTTTTTGCCAATAAACGCCCATGATTTGTCCCTCTTCTAGCCGACGCGTGGCAAAACTAGCCGGGCGGGAAGCTTGCGTGGTAAACAGCACGGTAGCGCGGGAACAGGCTCTTCGAGCCCACGCCTGGGGTGCGGTGTTGTCAAGCGTGCTCTGGATTCTGGAATCCTCCGCTATGAACGCCATGACAAGATGTGACAATTACAGGCCGGCCGGCCCCCATTTATTACGGCGGCCATTTAACCTACCCTTGTGTCTCTTCAACCTTTCGATCGCGCCCCACCATTGCAAGAATCACACCCACCACAAGAAATTCTTAGAGGGTATCCTGCGCGGCTCCAATGGCGCTCCGAGCGGCTGCCGACTACGAGCAGCAGTATGCATGTCGTGGTGGACACCCACAGAAGGTTCATGGACCTCTCGGTGGTGTACACCAACGACCCGGTCTGGGCGGAGCACTCCATCCACATCATGGAGCTGTTGCTTGCCGAGGAGAAGTACAAGGTGGTCGGGTTCGACCTCGAGTACACCCGCGCTCGTGTCGGGTCTCGTCCCAAGGTCGTCGTCACCCAGATGTGCGTGCGCCACCATGTGCTTGTCTACCACTACTGCCTGGCCACAAGGCCTTGCGAGCGTTTCGCAGGTTTGTCAACAACCCCCACTACATGTTCGCTATGGTGGAAATCACCAATGATGTAAAGGCGCTCAAGAATTCGGGCATCACCTGCCAGAATCTTGTCGACATCCCAGGCCAATACAAGATCAGGGGTAGCAAGGAGCATGAGAAGGACTCACTGGTTTACCTCGCCGAGGCCATCATCGACCCCTACTACAGAGACATGAAGGATTCGTGCAACAAGGACAAGCGTGCCTGGCACTCAGCCTAGATGGAGAAACTCGACAAAGCTCACATCGTGTATGCGGCCAAGGAGGCGTACACGAGCTACGACATGTACAGGTGGATCGTTGACATGAGGAAGTCCCTCTTTCCCCAAAACGGCCAGGGATCCAGCCGGAAGCAGAGCAATGGCAAGCGTCATCGCAACAATAAGTAGATGATTAGATCCTCGTTTCTCCTACTTTAGTATGCATGTAATTGCTTTCTTTGGTGTGTGGAAATATTATGTGTGTAGTCACTTGTGTAATTGTATGCTTAATTTGGTTATGCAATGCTGTCTTTTTAAGTATATATGTTGATGCTGTAGACAGAGCGTAGATGTTGTGCGGACAAAGAAAATCACATTGCACACGGACTAAACAATGGAACCCATCGGTGATGTTTTCATCGATCACTCACAATTGTATACCAGCAACCATTTGCTCACAACACACACGGCTTGTTAGCAGTAATCGTTTGTGTTGTTATTGGTCTTCGCACACGTCTCCAATTACAGACCTGTTTGCCTCGTATCACACACATCTTGTTCATTTGAACAATTTCTGTTCTCATGTCTCAACGCAAACAGTTCATCCGAGTGAACTGCATGTCGTATATCGCACACACCTTTGATCTGGCTGACCGTTTCTTTTGTGTTGCCTAATCACAAACAGTTCATCCGAGTGAACCATAAGCTGTGTATCGCACATGCCTCCATCTGGCTGCCCGTTTAGTTGTTCCTCCTCATCGCAAATAGTTCATTGAACTGAACCGTATGCCCTTCATCGCACACGCAACTAAAACCTGAACTGTGTTTGATGCATCCATCATCCCAAACATTTTACACATTTATGACGGTTTTCATACAACATCGTTTGCGATTATGGCATCGCACACAGTTTCTCGAAGGGTCTCTGATCGTAGTGTCGCATTAGCAGCATCCTGCAGTAGTGGCAGGTGCTTGGCTAGTTGGCCTAGAAGTTGCATGCTGCCATGCACGCGCTCGCCTAGGTGGCGGGCTAGCCGCCATGTTGGAATGGGTGTGGAGCAGCGAAACTCTGGCAGGTGCGGCCTGGCTTCGGCCTCGCAGATGACTCCGGCAAGGGTCTCGCCGGGGTCTCGTGGGCATCCCCGGCAAGGATCTCGCCGGGGGTCTTCGTTCGTCCCCGGCAAGGATCTTGCCAGGGGCCTTCGTCTTCTGGTTCCCATCTAGGCTTGTAGGCCTTTGGTCTTTCACAAAGATCTTCATTCCACCGTGCAGGCGCCTCCCGAGCCTTGGTTCCTAATATTGTTGATGGTGTCGAAACTCTCAGGCTCAAGGGTGGCGGTCTTGCTGGTGTTGGGCAAGTTGCCCCGGCAAGGCACTTGCCGGGGCAGCGTAGGTTGTCCCCGGCAAGGCTCTTGCCGGGGGAGACCCATCCTGTCCCTTTGCCCTTCGCGCCTCTAGCGTCATCGTTGCTCTAGTAGTCTTGTTCCTTGCTTCCTCTACCCCGCCAAGCGTGGCCACAGGTGTGGCTACAACTTCCCGTGCACAAGTAAAGGGGTACGAAAAAGGCCCCTATTTTTGTACACTGACAGTTAGTCTTCTTCTTAAAGATCCATTTATTCTCTATGGCTCGCCGATCATCGGGCAAGTCAACCTAAGTCCACACTTTGTTCTCCTACATGGATCCTATCTCAGATTTTATGGCCTCAAGCCATTTATCGGAATCTGGGCTCATCATAGCTTCTTCATAGTTCGTAGGTTCGTCATGGTCTAGTAACATGACTTCCAAAATAGGATTACCGTACCACTCTCGTGCGGAACATGCTCTGGTTGACCTACGAGCACTACAAAAAAAAGACACATCCGTGACATTTTGGGCCGAACGAAAAAAAATTATGTCATACTTATGACACTTCTATGACGATAATTGTGACAAAACCCGGTATCATCATAGATGTGGTGGGCTCCTACTTCTATGACAAAAAATCATGACAGAAAATGGGCTTTTCATCCTGGGCGGGCTGGAGACGCATCTGCATGACATTCTTTGGGCCGTCCATGACGGAAAAAACCGTGGTAGAAGCGAGGGCTAGGAAAATATCGGGGTGTTCCCGGTTACGGTGGGTGGTCGGGGCCGAGCGATGCACGGAGGTTTGTGCGTTTCTCTCATACACGCACACGCGTGAGTGTGAGGCGTTGGGCTCTAACTGAACCCGAGCGAGGCTTCGCCTACTGAACCCGAGCGATTGCACTGCAGGCTACGCGTTACTGAACCCGAGCGATCGATCGATGGCTGTTAACTGAACCCGATCGAGCGATTCCTTCGCTACTTCTGCTAATTGAAGCCGATCGATGCTGCCTCTGGATGAACAGTGAGCGTTGCTGGGGGGTTTGGATGAACAGTTCCCGGTGGGGTGGATTAACAGGACCCCGTGGTGTTGCCTCTCGATGAACAGGACCCTGATCGATCGAGCCGGTTGGGGCTGGATGAACAGGACCCCGTGGAGGGCTGGATGAACAGGACCACCCTGTGGAGGGCTGGATGAACAGTAGACGGAGGAGGGCTGGATGAACAGTAGCACGTGGAGGGGTGGTTGAATAGGAGCCCATGGAGAGGGCTGGTTGAAAATTAGCCGGTGGAGTAGCGCACGGTGGAGGCTGGATGAACAGGAGCCCGTGGATGAACAGTCGCAGGTGGAGGCTGGAGGAGGTCGACGGTGGATGAACAGTAGCCCGTGGAGGCTGGAGGGGGTCGACGGTGGAGATGAACAATATCCCGTGGAGTCCCGTTTTGCGGTACGCCACACCCCTCCCGATGAACAGGACCCCCGTTTCGACTGTAGCGCTCCAACACAAGTCTGTTTCCTCCGTTTTGCGGTACGCCACACCCCTCCCGATCAACAGGACGCCCGTTTCGACCATAGCGCTACAACACAAGTCCGTTTCCTCCGTTTTGCGGTACGCCAGACCCCTCCCGATGAACTGGATCTCGTTTCGAACATCGTCGGTCGAACACAAGGCTGTTTCTTCCGTTCTGCGATATGCCAGGCCTCATTTCCATCGGCTATTCCGTCCAAGCCCTCCCGATGAACACGACGATGCATTCCGTTCTGACCCAGCCGGTTGACTCCCCATGAACACACGACGACGACGCTGTTTCTCCGTTCCGACCCAGCCATGTACACGAGCACTGGCCGTACGTATGCACGAGTAGGCGTTCGAGACCCCGCCCGTATGTACGTATGTGGCCGTATTTTCTTTCTTGCACCCTGGCCGTTGTATGTACGTGTACATGCTACGTGCGCGTCTCTACTATGACACGTGCGTGTCTACATCGACCAATATGTACGTACACGTTCACGACCAGAATGACAACGCTACGTACGCTTCGACCAGGTGGGTCCCGACTGTCAGGCACTTCCTTGTGTGCGAAGATGTAGCTGGTGGGTCCCCGCAGTCAGGGGGCGAATCGTTTTTTTTCGGACGTATTTCCTTGCGTGCGAAGATGTAGCTGGTGGGTCCCAGCAGTCAGGGGGGAAACATTTTTTTGCAAAATACGGTGGCCCGTCCGGTGGGTCCCTGCTGTCAGGTGGAGGAATAATTATTTTGCGCGTAATAAGGAGGCACTTCCTTGTGGCCGTCGTGGACCCAGCTGTCAGCCTCTCCACGTACAGTACTCTTCCGATGGAAGTCGTTCCTTGACCACGCTGACCATGCACCAGGGCGGTGGACGACGGTGAGGCCTAGGAAGGGGACGACGCGGAGCCGGGGAAGACGCGACAGTGGAAGCCCGCGCGGAGAGGAGTACGAGGGTTCACTGGTTCGGCTGCGGTGTGAGGCTGTCGTCGCCGCAGAATAACAGGGGGTGTGGGTGAGTGGAGGGATGGCCTGGCTAGCGGTGGGAGTAGTAGGGCGGTGAGGCCTCCGCGGCAGCACAGCCGGCCATGGGAGGCAGGAGCAGGCGGCAGGACCGGCGCTGCTTTGGGCGGCTGGAGCAAGAAGACCAGAGGTTGAAGAAGCACTACGGCCGTTGGATGGACATCGTACGATCACTTCAGCTAGAATCGTTTATATTGACTAAGTTGACAAAGCCCTTGGTACGCGTCAACTTAGTAGGCCCACAGGTCAGCCTCCGAAACAGCCCATTTTTGAATTCTAATGGAATTTAATACAACCCATTTACAGTTTGTTAAAAGTACATCCCATTTTCTAGCTAGGACAACGATTAATAATTTCAACCAACCGTTCAAGACAGAATTCAATAAAATTTCCCACATTTTGATGGGATCCGAAATATTTTTATCCCGAAATTTCCAGTCAGATTAAATATAAATTTGTATTACGTAAAAATCAAACGAAACATTGCGCGCGCAACAATTAAAAATTAAGATATTCAAAATCCATAAATAACATTTTATAAACTAATTTCGTGTTTGGTGCATTTTTTTATAGTTACGGCCCAGTTTTTATAATTACATCCCATTTATTATTTTTTAAAGCCCATTTTCCTGTTAAGCCTAATGCATCCCTCCTAGGAAAGATTTGCAGCCCAGCGGGGCGGAGAATAACAAGTTGACCTTGCCTGGGTATTCCTCAAAAAAACGTATAGCTAGGCTAGCCATTTTCATCTTGAAAAAAATTAATATCTCGGCTGGATATCTGTCCTGGGCTAGACGGGCCACAGCCCGCCCAGTTAATACCCTGCTCTCCTCTGAACAACAACGAAAACATCGCCAAGAAAAACTCTGCAGTGCTCATGCCTCAAAAACACAAATACTGCTCGAGCTGCTTGGTCTCAGCTGTCGGCCGCACCTTGTGCAAGTCTCTCGTTTATATTGACTACATACGTTGACAATGGTGTGGGACCGTGATGTCAGGAAACCAGGAGGAAGCAAAAAACATATAGTTGTACATAATAAGGAGGCACTTGCGTACGTACGGCTATGGCCCTAGTGGGTCCCTACTGTCATCCAGTCAAAATAAAGTCATCTCCTGAATCCTCATGTTCATTGACCATGTTAACAATGCTCGGTGCCACGGCAAGCGCAACAACTCGAAGGACGACGAAGAGGGCCTCGCGGGCCCTATGGATGGTCTGATACAGCACCCGCTGCTCATTCAGGAAGCCAGGATCGTCGGACACCTATGAGCACCTTCGAGAGACTGAGACGGCATGAAACGGTAAGGCCGCGCTTGGGAGTTGTGGTTTATTTCACACCTGTATTAAGATACAAGTGTAATTTACTCGTCATCGGAAACAACGCGTAAAATACAGGCGTAATGAAACCGAGGGCCCGAGGTCTGTAAGTAAAAAGGGCGGGTTACGCGTGTAATTTGAGAGACCAGTGTATATTTTACTAGTGGAAATCGACCAACGAAGCGCTTCGCCCGAGACCATCTGCTTTTATTTACAAGCATCAGCTTTACAAGCGGTTTTGGTTGGAAAACGACGATCCAATCACGGCCTAAGATGATGAGTTGGTCGGAAGATCATATGGTTTCACGTCTAACCTACCCGACTTGTCGTATAGGCTATCAATGAAACATAAGACGATGAACTTCTTAAGCACGGAAACAACAGAAGAGGATGATCTTCTTAACAAGCAAATCACTGGCATTAGATCGACATGCAAAACAATACGAAGCATTATTCTCAGGAGGCATGGTGAACAACTCGTGATGCCGCATGCCACAACATTCCAAGCTCAACTTTGCAATCAAACACAAGGCCTGCCATTACATAGACAATATTCAGAACAAACTCTTAAAGTATCTTACATAAGTCAACATTCATGTGACTATGCATCTCAGCAGAGTAAATATTTACTTCTGAACTGAAGACAGGAATAGGAAAAAACGGTCGACGTTGCTCACAGCAAAGGCGTCCCACTGAAAAATATCAAATGCATGTCTTCTGGCTAACATCAATGAGCAAAAATTGACAAGGTTTTCCAATTCCAATATATTAAACTAATATCAACTCTGACAAGCTTTTCCCGTTCAAAATATGTAATGCCTATGATTGTGCAACGGGCAGGGTTTGTCATCAGTTTGTCATCTGATAGTCCGATGACTTAAGGTGACGATGAATGATTAGAGAACCATTCGATGTATTGTGCATGATGAAGTATTATGGAGGACACGAACCATATGAACATTTTGTGTAGTTCCACTAAAATCAAGCTGAGCATCCCTGTGGATTTCGTATTTATATGCTGCCAGAAAACAAAGACACATCAGCACACACATGAATATTGGCCCCAGTGTCAACCCACCAATCGATGGACTAACAAACTGAATGTACGGTAAACAGATTACCATACCCGGATGCCCCATCATTGTTACTTAGAATGACATTGACAGATTTGGAGTCCTGGCTTCCTATACTTGTTTGGTCACTTTTTGCCCAGTGCACTCCACGTGTTGTAGAGTTTCCTATGCTCTCTGCAGACTAGTCATGTCACCAGTGTCTACTAATACTCTGTAAAGCTTCTCGATCATTCCTTGTGTAATGTAGCGCAAACAGTGACTGCTTCTTTCTGCAAAGTGGTAAGACCAACTGGACCCACTAATGCAGCAGTTTGCCTTAGACACATTGGCTCCTTTTGTGCAGTTCAACTAAAATCAAAGTCAAAATAAAACCGAGCTCCTCCTGTAAGCAACAATAGGTATAAGGGAAACAATTACTGAGAAATAACGGGAAACAAAGCAGGAGAGTAGCAATTCTCAATCAGTGTGATTCATTCATATTAACTGAGACATTATCTTAACAATGCCTCGTTTCAACATGTATAAAGAACGACAAAGCAGAAAAGTATCATTCCTAAAACAATGCGACTGATTCATTTTAACAGAGACATTATCTTAACAATACCTTGGTTAAACATGTAGAAAGAACTACAAAGCAGGATAGTACCATTTGTAAAACACTATAACTGATATATGTAATAACAGAGACATTATCTGAACAATACATTTCTTAAACATGTACTCCGGCCGATCCCTAACAGAAATGGTACTCCCGCTGATCCCTAACAAGTGTTGCAATTTTGAACTAAGATTCAGTAGTTAATTCTGAGGAAAGTAGGTACTAACCTTTCAAGACCAAGATTTGAAACAACTCCTGAGGAAGATCTAAAAGAGATCTCAACACATATATGGAAATCCGGTCTCATTTTGTGCAGTTCCACCAAAATTAAGTGAAGCAAAATGTCGCAATAGCAACAAGTTGAATAGATATCCCTGTTTTAACAGAGGCAAAAAAGGAATCAATTACTGGCCAATAAAGGAGGATGAAACATGCGGCCACAAAAATGGTAATCCCGCCAATCCCTAACAAGTGTTGCAGTTTTGAAATAAGAATCAGTAGTTAATTATGAGAGTGGCATTGCTTAATTTTACCAGCGGCATTAGATTAACAAAAAGCATAAACAGTTCTAGGGGAGAGTGGGCGCAACAACAACATGTGCTTCCATCTACTTATAAAGGGGGTGATGCAGAGTTTGTTGTAACAAAGCAACAAGCATAATGTCTGGGTTGGTCCCATTTTTGTTCACTACTTAATGGGAAAAGGCAGCAATACAATAGCTTCAATTCAACATTTATGTAAAACAGTACCAATACAAGTAGCACAACATCTCAAAACACACTGCACGATCATGTGGATGAAGGCAGGTACCAACCTGTCATGACGCACACAAGATCACGTACGAATCTGCCAACACGAATAGGAAATCCAATCTCATTTTGTGCAGTTGCACTGAAATCAAGTAAAGTCGCCGGTGTGACATTTAAGTTTGCTATAGCAACAAGTTGAATAGATATCCCTGATTTAACAAAGGCAAAAAAGGAAACAATTACTGCCAATAAAGGAGGATGAAACATGTGGCCACAAAAAGAAGCATTTACCTTATCTTGATGGAAAACAAAGTATAGGACAGTAGCATTTCTAAAACGGTTGCATTGATTCATATTAACAGAGAAATTCTCTTAAAATAGTTTAGTAGTTAATTCTGAGAGTGGCATTGCTTAATTTTACCATCAGCATTAGACTAAGAAAAAGCATAAACAGTTCCAGGGGCGAGTGGGCGTAACAACACCATGTGCTTCCATCTACTTATAAAGGGGGTGATGCAGAGTTTGTTGTAACAAAGCAACAAGCATCATGTCTGGGTTGGTACCATTTTTGTTCACTACTAAATGGGAAAAGAGAGCAATACAATAGCTTCAATTCAACATTTATTTAAAACACTACCAATACAAGTAGCACAACATCTCAAAACACACTGTACGATCATGTGGATGAAGGCAAGTACCAACCTGTCATGACCCACACAAGATCACCTACGAATCTGCCAACACGAATAGGAAATCCAATCTCATTTTGTGCAGTTGCACTGAAATCAAGCAAAGTCGTCGGTGTGACGTTTAAGTTTTCTAGGCAACAACTTTAATAGATATCCCTGTTTTAACAGAGGCAAAAAAAGGAAACAATTACTGGCCAATAAAGGAGGATGAAACAAACGGTGACAAAAAGATGCATCTAACTTATCTTGATGGAAAACAAAGTAGGACAGTAGCATTTCTAAAATGGTTACATTGATTCATATTAAAAGAGACATTATCTTAAAACAACATTCCTTAAGAATGTAATTTACTTTTAACAGTGGCATTGCATCAATTTTCTAGCAGCATTCTTAGATTAACAACAACAACAAAATAGTTGTATGGGACATGACATGGGACATGCCAGCACCATGTGCGTCCACACGTATAAATGGGTGATGCAGAGTATGTAGCCAAGCAGCATATCTGCATTGGTCCCATATTTGTTCTCTTTGAAACTTTTTCCTATGCGAGGGCAGCAAATCTAGTCCTGCACAAACTACCCGACCCCCCCAGTTTCTTTCCCTTTTCAACAAAGAGTTCGGTTCCTTACAGATGTGTGTACTGGGTTACCCCCTTTTTCCCTTTTCGACCAACAAAGCGGCTGGATAGCTAGTCTATACTACTTTCCCTCCCTCCTTTCCTCATTGAACCACGTCCTAGATTCATGCTCCACCGCACCGCACCCTTCTTTCCTCTTTGAACCAAGACCAAGATTCGACTACAGAATCGAAAAAGATCTGCATGCAGCTAGACCAATGACGGTTTCAAATAAACTTATACCTTAGGGTCGTCGGTATGTGGCAAGGCGTGCGGCGGGAGGTCGGATCTGCCCACACTATGTACGGCAGCGAGGAAGAAGGGGTCGGTGGCCCTCCCGCAGAGGCACTGGGTGAAAGAAAAAAGCGCAGCCGGCAGTGGATTGCTGTCAGGACCCCGATTCCAAGTCACACCGATCTAGCCTGTAACACCTCATATCACATTGCGGCCTCACGCACGGTACTCCCACGGGTGTCGCCTTACCATGGCCCGGGAGCGTTTGCGCCTTTTGGCTCACGTATATGACAATGTCGCTAGCATCCATATGACAGAGAACCCGGGCCGACATGGCTAGTCGTGAACCCAAAGCGGCACTAACGTATGGGGACAGGCATACATGAATCAACATCGAACATGTCGGTCAGCAGCGTGTGAATCCGGGCTGAAGCACTGGGCTAACAGGACTCCGGGAACCCGGGCTGTAGCAGGCTAGGCAGGACTCCGGATGTCACCGTGTGACATTTCCCCGAAGGGACAGACACAGGAACGATATGACTCACATGCCGGCCAGTCAAGTGTCCAGAGCAGTAGTGCTGGGCTAGCAGGACTCCGGTGAACCGGGCTGTAGCGGACTACTATGGCTCAAGGAGGCACCAGACTACATTTCCCCATAAGAGAGGCTGCTAAAGATAGACAACTAGATTGTCGGATCCCACACATACCAAGCATTTCAAACATACACACAATATGCTCGATATGCGCGAATACAACATGGCATCACAACAAAACTCTACAACTCAAGTACTTTATTTAAGGGGCTCCGGAGAGCCTTACATAACTTGTTCATACAGATAGGGGTCGCATGACCCAACACTCAAGTCATACAATCATACAAGCACATGCGGAAGCAAACTGTCTGGGTACAGACACTAGAAGAAAGAAGGCTTGACGAAGCCTGTCTATCTACATATGCCCTTCACAAGCCTAGATCACCACCTGGGTGGCGCGTCACTCATCGTCGTCGAGTTCTACGTAGAACCCGTCAGAAGGGGCGGTGTTGTCGTCTGAAAACAGTAATTAAAGCGACATGAGTACAAAGGTACTCAGCAAGTCTTACAACAGATCCTACTATACATGCTCATTCTCAAGGAGATAGTGGGGTTATCGCAGCAAGCCAGCTTTGACTGTTGGCTAAGCTATCCTACGGTACACCACTTGTGAAATAGTTTTCGCACACGAGTCCACTAATCACCATCTCAATACTCCACCGTGGATCCTCCCTCGTCATCCAACGAGAGGGCCATCCGCGGTACTCACACTTATCTTGAGGCTTTTAGTAGTATCCATTTACTTGTCTATGAACTGCATAAGCGACCAAGTAGTCCTTTACCGCGGACGCGGCTATTCGAATAGTTTCATACCCTGCAGGGGTGTACTTCGTCACACACGCTCCCACCACTTATCGTCGCTACACGACGTGTACTCGGCAACCTTCAAGCGGAAGCCCAACGTGGGTGTCGGCCACAGCCTACCTAAACACTCGAGTCTCTAGTCCAGGTTTATCGCCTATTCGGGTTCCATCCGCAGGGAGTCCGGCCGAGGTTTCCACATACGGCCCCGAACGATGTGTGCAGGGTTCCCGGTCACCAAACGGGCGACTCGGTACACCGGGCCACGAGCCTACCGCATCACAGCCCACCCCTTGGTCAGCGCTGTCCACGGCCTCCAGCTTACTACAAACACCAGAAACTACGTGCAACTCCTGGACAGAGGACAAGGGTGAACAAGAAGCCGAGGGGGTCCATTGGTTTCGGGCCCAATGTGTGGTAGTAGCTGAATCTTAAATCACGCATACAGATCTCAGTTCTTAGGGACGGTCTCAATGAAACAACCCACCATGTACTCCTACATGGCCTCCCATCGATACCTTTACCAAATCGTATTCCACACTTCACTCTCATTACCGACACACGCACTTTCACTCTAGTTCATCACCCTGATGAGCCAGACCTGACACAACTCTAAGCGTAGCAAGCATAGCATTGTAGGAACACAACATGGCTCAATCAACTCCTACACATGCTAGTGGGTTTCATCTAGTTACTGTGGCAATGACAGGTCATGCAAAGGAAAGTGGGTTCAACTACCGCAACACACAGCAGTTTGAATCGCGTTGTCTTAATGCAGTAAACGAGAGCAGAAGCGAGAAGATGGGTTTGTATCGAAATGATCAATGGGTTGCTTGCCTGACAGAGTGGTGGTGGGATACTGCCCTTCAGTTGGATACCCGTGAATATCCTCGGAGGCAGGACCTACCACAATGAACACATCGAAGCACAATCAACATCAAGCAAGTGCAACAATATGATGCATGCATGGGACATGGCAAAATGGATGTATTGGGCTAATGCAACTAAGGCCAGAAGGGTTTGGACTAATTTGAATCAAAGATTCAAATTCCAAGTTCATAAATGGCCCATATTAGTGCTTTATCTTGTTCTGTATAAAACAGTAGGTTAACTTGCTTAATCATGCATGAAACCAGTACAGATGGATAGAGTGGATTTTTCTGATCATTTTTCATATATAAATCTTTTCATTCTGAGCTATAGATTATTTTCTATGATTTTTTGAAGTTTGTGATAATTTCTGGAATTTCCAATATAAGAATAATTCCAGTAAAAGCTTTACTGCGTCAGCCTGACGTCAGTGTGACGTCAGCAGGTCAACGGGGTCGTCCAGGTCAATCCTGACGTGTGGGTCCCCTGTGTCAGTGTCACTGTTAGGTAATTAGTTAATTAGGATTAGTTTTAACTCTAACTCAGATTAGTTAGCAGGCGGGCCCCACTCGTCAGTGACCCTGGGGGGGTTAAACCGTGGTCAAACCACGTTGACTCGCTGGCGTTTAGCCGCCGGCGACGTCCAGACGCGGCGGTGGAGTGCGGGATCCCCCTCCGGCGACCAAAAGGACGGCGGAGAGTACCTATGTGTAGCTGGGGGCGAACCGCGTCGACTGGTGGTGGTAGTGGAGCTCGGGGTCGCCGGAATCGACGCTGGCGACGAGCCGTGTGGCTGCCGGAGTACGGGCGTGGTTGAAACCGTAGCTAGAGAGCACGGCGAGGGACATGCGATGGCGCTACGGGTTCCTGGCGTTGCGGTGAAGCTAATGGCTACGGTGATGTGGCCGTTGGATGGCCGGAGCCTTGTCGGCGACGAGCTCGTGCGGCGGCGCGTTCGGGTGAACTTCGTGCGGTGGCTGCAGAGCTCGAGAGAGAGAGAGGAGAGGATGGAAAGGTGGCCATGCTCACGGCGGTTGCGACGGAGCAGACGGCGAAGTCGGAGACGAGCTGTAGCAGTGGCGGCGGCGGAGGGGATCTCCGACGGTGAGCGGCGAAGGCGAGGTCGGTGACGGAGCTTCGGGGCAAACGAGCGCTCGGGGCTCGGCTTGCTCGAAGGAGTGGGTGACGGCGGTGCTGTAGGACACGTTAGTACGGTGCGAGGTCGATGGTGGCCGCGGTTACTCCGGTGAGGTGGCTGCGGCGGCGTCGGCCATGGTAGGGAGAAGGCGAGGGAGAGGCGATGGGGGAGAATGGCAATGTCCAGGGGCTCGGGGCGCGTCGAGGGAGGTCGGCCAGCTCATCCGCGGCGGGGCGGCAAGCTGCTGGCGCCGTGGCGAGCTCACGCTCGCCGGCGTCACCTCTCTGCCTGCTCTGGCGAGAGCAGGCAGCTGACTGGCGCGGGCCAGCACAGTGCTGGGCCGCCAGGTGGGCTGCCAGGTAAGTTTTCTGCCTTCTGTTCTTTTCTCTTTTTTTATTTATTTCTGTACTGTGTTTTGAAATAGTAAAAATACTATTTCATTTGGAAAAATCCTGAAAATATTCTGAGGCACCTTTGAGATTATTCCCAACAGCCTAAAAATACCTTCAAGATTATTTGGACATTTAAAAATATTTATAGCATTTAAAATGCCCAAATGCAAATACTTATGGCTTGTGCAAAAATCCAAGATGGCCTCCAAAAATATGAAACCATTTTTGGCAGAGGTTTTAGCCAAGACCAAAGGTGGTGAACATTTATGGAGGGCATTTCAGGTTCATTGGAAAAAAAATTAGTAAACCCTAGTTGTTCCAGGGGGGGTGCTGGGGGTTTTCTGGCATTCCCATTTCAGGTTTCTGTGAAATATAGACATGATGCAACACTCTGATGCATGAACTAACTAGGATGTGACAACTGCTTCCCTCGCCGAAGGCGATAGAGTGAACGCTGCACCTCCTCCCCTTCCCGGTGCGACGGGATCTGGACGCCTCCTTCGCCAGTTGTGAGGGGGGTGAGAGAGACAGAGGCCACAACGCAGTCTTGTTTAGATCTGGTGAAGAGGGTGAGAGACTGTGAATATAGCAAACCCTAGCAAAGGAACACTGAGCCTCCAGCGTGTGTATATATATATATATATATATATATATATATATATATATATATATATATATATGTAGTGTGGCGAGGTGTGGAGACTGCAAACCCTAGCGAACAAGCGCTGAGGCTCTAGCTTATATATAATGTAGTATGGACTAAGCTCCGGTGCCTTAACTTCACCTGCTTTTGGCTGTATGATAGGTGGGCCAGCCACATTTTGGGCCCACCTATCATAAACCCAAAGGCAGGTGCACTAAAGTCAATGAAGCTGCGTCCATATAGTATTCGTGTATCCGACTAATATATAGTGGAGTGGTTTTCTTATTCTCTCCATAACAATCGTTTTAAATTGTGTAAGTACGAAACGAAACTCTTTATTTAACGTACCATTGAAGAAAACTACTACTCCCTCTGTTCCTTAATATTTGTCTTTCTAGAGATTTCAACAAATGACTACAGGCGGAGCAAAATGAGTGAATCTACACTATAAAAAATGTCTATATGCATCCATATGTGGTAGTCCATTTCAAACCACTTGAAAGACAAATATTTAGGAACGAAGGGAGTACTTCCGATGAACTAATGATCCACGCGTCCTGGTCGCACTTCCTGTCCTTCACGTGCGGTACACTACCCTCCCTTAAGTGAACAACCACACATGCGCCAAATTATCGGGAACGTGTGAGAGTGTGTACAAATAAAGAATTTTAATTTCAATTATCGGAAAGGTTTGAGAGTATGTACAGTTTTCCCTCTCTAATAATTATGGTTTGTTGTGTTCGACCTAAACTTGGTCAAACTTTACAAAGTTTGACTTCAGTCAAATCTAATATGCGGAGTAAATAAAAATGGAGGGCTACTACGTCCATCCGGGTTTTTAGTCCACACCATTTTTTTTAATCAAAGTTAATAGCTAGACAAATAAAATTATAGGGGAGCTGGAGACAAAGTTGTGAGAAGGCTTAGAAATCAATACAAAACTTATGCATCACCCGCGCGTGCTTCCCGCCCGAAACGGTCAGTGCCGCATTCATGCCCGGCCAGAGCGGACGCGACCTCTCACTGGCGCCGGCATTGAAGCGGCGCGCCAGCCGAGAGAGTGTCGCCCATGCCGCTCCCTGGTGCACGCGATTGCTCCGCGTTCAAAGGTCGCAATAGCCGGCCACAACATGCATGTAAAAAGTTCTTGGGAGTCCATGCTACAGCTAGCTGTCCTCCCCCAACTTGTCAATCTCTTCCAGTAGTTCTAGTACTCCATGGCGCGATCCATCGACAAGCAGGCGGGAAAGTTATCGTATACTAGGTTTGTGGTGAGTGGCATGCCGAGCGACCGTGTGGGGTCGAGCCGTGGAGGAGGGTGAGACACAAACGCGACATACGTGATTGAAACGTTGGTTTTGCTCGATGGCGCTATCCAACGAAACGAAACGTTGGTTTCTCTCCATTTCCATTTCTTCTTCGGAAAAACGGAAACTTTCCACTCCATTTTCATTCCTACTCCAAGGTTGCCCCGTTACAACATTCCATCAAATACAAAGGAAAACTAACACGCATGATGACGCATCTCAATGATTCACAGATCATAGCCAATATTTACTTCACAACTAAAGACAAAAGTTGTGAGAGCGTGTATGAAAGAAAAACTATTGATGGGGTCACTACGACTTAAACCCTAAACAGGATTTAATTTCCTGGCCAGGTAGAACCTGTCGAAGGAAAGACGGCTGGCACCCTCGGATCATACGATGCTTTTGTGCAGTTCCACTAAAATCGAGATGAGCATCCTTGATGGCAAAGATATTGAAGTAGTGTGATCAGAATAATAGTACTGGCACCAGTTCATGAGACATAAACTCATCACAAGTAGAAGCCGGTAGAAGTAGAGAAAGATCGACATGGAGATGGAGCTACGTGGGGAGCTGCGGCAGTGGAGCAAGCTGGCTCCAAAAGGAAGATAGGCTACCTGGGACGTCGGGCTGTAGCTAGAAGGGCGGTTGGGACGCGGCATCGGCCCATATCGTGGTGACCCCCGATTGGGACGCACCGACTGTGGATTTTCTCCCTCACCGATGTCGACCGCGTCTACGCAGAACATTGTTCCCTTCCCCCAGCTGCAGGATCAGGCCAGATATGTGACCAACGGTGTGGCCACCGTCGTTCTATGCTTGTGAAGAGAGCAACCCAAGCAAGCAGGCTTGTAGCTTAGGCTCCTGCTAGTGTATATATAGTGGTTTTCTTTTTCTCTCCATATCAACCATTTTATATTGCGCACGTGTCATTAAAGAGTGAAATGATGGTTGCTTCTTTCGACTAACTTACTGTGTGATTTGACTGCTCCTTTAGTGGCCCCTACACGTACTCCCCCTACGTGTATGCAACAGTCACACGTACACATGGGCGCAAAAACGCGCGCGACACCCTAATGCATGCATGTCCGAGCACACGACGGAACACACACGGTCACGCTCAAGTGCTCAACCTACACGTGGATGCACACACATACTCAGCCAGGGTGAGCTAGTGACCGTATAAACACCGGAAAATGTATATATTGAGCGCAATGAGCGTATTATGAAGTCCACTGACCGTATTTTTACAAATATACAGTGACAGACAGTGTATTTATCTCGTTTGAAATTAAGCCATATTAACAGGAGAGGAGGCAGTATGGACTAGCATTACTTTGCTGTGTCCCGTCAACTTGCCGAACGAGGAGAAGCTTGCAGGACGGGAGAAGCTTGCGCGCGGTGGCTCGCAGGACAAGGAGAAACTTTTGACTAATGTAAGCTCTCCCTCTCTCAGGCGGTGGACATGCAACAATTAATTCGGTGTCAGATTGCCAGAAGCATACACTATACTAGTACTATTATTGTTCGACTTCCCGAAGAGGTGAACAGCCAAGCGCAAAGTTTACTAGTACTAGTACTACTACTATAGTCTATAGAGGTATGTACTATACTAGTACTAGGAACTGGATGGAGGAGCGTCTGCACTCTTATTATATTTTTAAAATGTGATAAAGCAATCTTCAACACATTTCGTTCTCTTCGATGGTTCTCGCATGTGATAATGGAAGTTGATTGCATGGAACACTCGCCACAATTCTCGCTTAATTTTGGCTCATATCCTGTTACAAATAGGAGCACTCGGTAATATTTCCTCTTTTTTTGTTATTCAGCATGTAAACAGCTCAGCAAACCTTGCGGCGCATCTTTGTGCGAACCTTGCTTGCTGCACTTTGAATGTGGCCGAGAGCTGGCTTGATGAAACACCTTGCTTCCTAATTCTTTTTTTGCAGGGTACCTCGCTTCCTAGTGACCAGTGTCTTGGCTGATCATCCTAAGAATGCTTATATATGAATAAAGCTCTCTCATTTACCCGCAAAAAAGATTAAGCCATATTAACCGGAAAGGAGGGAGTATGGACTAGCACTACTTTTTGGTGTGTCCTGTCAACTCGCAGAACAAGGAGAAGCTTGCAGGACAAGGTGAAGCTCGCTTACGCCTTTTGACTAATGCAACCTACCCTCGCCCAGGCGGTGGACATGCATTAGTTCATTCGATGTCAGATTGCCAGAGGCATACACTGTAGTACCAAACATGCGGAGTAATGATGATATCGATCAACCATGCTCGAATATATCTTGGCCTCCGTGTGAGCCCGTCTGTGTGTTCTCGCTCCTCATCTCTCTCAAGGAACGGCGGGTTGGCCATTTTGCCGTCAATTGAGATCGGTTTGCTCACACTCCGGTCCCACATGTCAATGATATGCCAAGAGGAGGTGCGTTGACCGACTGGCCATACGCGTACTTGGTTTTGCACCTTCATACTACTCCTCCCTCCGTCACAGTTTACAGGGCACGCTTCATTATGATGCATTTCTCTCAATGCATTTCCACCACCAGAGAGACTTTAGGTGCGTTTGGTTTAATGCTGAATTAATTAGGGCGTGGTAACCGCAGTCAAGTCCACAATTTTCTCTTGATGAACTACAGAGTGGAGTAAGTGCATGCATGTGTGTACCCGGGGTGGAAGCACCGCATGCATGTGTGTACACATTATTTCCTCTAGTAATAGACGCCGTGCTATAACTACCAATGCTATTTTTTAGGCCGATCGCTAGTCGCCTTGGTCCCAGATATTTTTTCTTTTTCTGAAGCGCCCTCTATAAACAGTGACGGATGGAGTAGTATGAGCGGATTCAAAGAAGAGCGTATTGATGGTTGCTTCTTCCGAGCAACTTACAGTGGGAAAGGTGGGGCTTATGATTTGACTGCTTATTACTCACTATTAATGCGGCGCAACGACCGGGCTGAGTATGCCATGCGGCTGTGCACTACCCCCTCGGTTCTTAAATATACTCCGGAGTATTTGTCTTTCTAGAGATTTCAATGAGTGACTACTCAAATATTTGTCTTTTTAGAGATTCAAATGGACTACTACATACGGATGTATATAGACATATTTTAGAGTATAGATTCACTCATTTTTCTCCGTATGTAGTCACTTGTGGAAATCTCTGGAAAGACAAATATTTAGGAATGGAGGGAGTACACATACGAAGCAAAATGAGTGAATCTACACTCTAAAATATGCCCATTTGAAATTTGTAAAAAGACAAATATTTAGGAACTAAGGAGTATAATTTTCTGCATGGCACATGGACCCGGATGCCGAAGAGGCTTCTGGCAATGCTATCAAGCTTCCAGCATTTTTTTACATAATTGACGTACTATACAAATAATTTTCTAGCGACATGAAATTGTACAATGGTGTGAGCTTTCAGCTTTTGTTTCGTGTGTCTTGCCATCGATGCTCTTTCAGAAACAATAAGAAACTAACTTCCTTGCTAATGCATCTCAATTATTAGCAGATCAGAGCTAATATTTACATCACAACTGAAGACAAAGTTGTGAGAAGGTGTTAAATTAAAATTGATCCATGCTTTCATTGGCAGCAACGTCCCCCCAGCTCTGTCTAAATGAACAAGGCATGTTGGGGGGAAATGTAGCTGTCTGGAGCATGCAACATTCCAATCATTTTGTGAAGTTCCACTAAAATAGAGCTGAGCGTCCCTGTTCCAAAGATATTAAGTGTGATTACGATAATAGAGGACTACTGATGAAACAATAAACACACAAATAGAAGCCGGTCACCTTTGTAGTCTCTCTTAAGACTAACTAGATGGAGAAGATTAGGCACGGAGTTGGATGAGGAGGATAGAGCAAAACCAATCTCCCTTTGTGCAGTCGCACTGAAAAGTAGAGACATTGCCCGTGTGACATTCTAGTACAACTGCAAAAAACACTCTTAAGAAAAAAGTGATTTCTGCAGTTCACCAAAAGGTCGCAATAGCAACGAGGTGAAATGGATAGCCCTGTTTGCAAAAAAGAGGTAGAAAGGAAACAATTACTGGCCAATAACAGTTGATGACACATGCGACGACAAAAAAGAAGCGTATTCCTTGTCCTAAGGGAAGATAACAACACAATTGTGTTTGTCTAAAACGGTGTGAGGACGAGATTGCAATGTGGAAAGTACGCCGGACGAGCTACATTTTGGGCAAAGAACTATGGAAGATCCACATGCAGCGACGTGGGAAGACGGGCAGTGGAGCAAGGCCGGAGGGGATACCTGGAGGTCGTCGGGATGTAACTAGGTGAGCGGCGGCGGGCGGAATCTGCCCATACTGCGGCAGCGAGCAGGTGGCATAGGCCCTACCGCGTCGGAGCTTGGTCAGAGAGAACGGCGTGTACCGCAGATCGGGACGTGCTGCCTCAGCACCGTCAAATGGAGAAACGATGCACATCCTCCCTTTCCGCCGGCGGACGGGATGCGGCCGGATCACTGACCAACGGTGAAAGAGAGAGGCCACCGCAGCCTTGTGTGAGATACTCTGAAGAGAGACAAACCAGGCAGGCAGGCTCCATTGTATATAGTGGAGTGGACTACTTTTTTCTCCGTAAAAATCATTTTATATTCTGTGTATGTGCCATTGAGCGATATAACTTTATTTAAAAATAACGCGTCAACGCATCAAGTCGAACTTTGTTTCGTGCACACGTGGTACACGACCTCCGTAGGTAAACAACCACTACACGCATTCAAATTAGCACGTGAGCTGCCATTTCGTACAGAAATGAGCTCCACCGTGTACCCGCGCGGGTGTGGCTGGGCACGAAGCGTGAGTACGTGCACGGTGCACCTATTCTCTTCTTGTATACATACACCACCTACGTGGGGTTGTGTGAGAGAGATACAAATGTAGAGAGATATAGTGTGTGGGTTTGTGAGATTTGGGGGGGGGGTCAATCAAAAAATGTAACATATGCAATGTGTGTAAAATAGAGTCCTGGATATATCATATATATAGAGGGGGCAATCCACGAGAAGAGAGTGGAGGTATCATCGGCTTGAGGTGTCCATAGAATCGAAGTGAGGGATGATGTGTGTGTGTGTGTGCGCGCGCGCGATCGATAAAGAGTGCCATCGAATTTGTGTGTGCCCACGTCAAAGATATAGAGTGGCTGGCCTACTGGAACGTGAGAGGGGACAGGTGCAGTTTGTCTCTGTGGCATGTATACCTACCTACAACGCTCGACTATCGGTGTGTGGTGGGGGGGGGAGGGAGGCCTAATTAACTATAGAGGTACAATGGCTGGTATATGTGTGGAGGAGGAGAGAGGCCTACCTCATGTATTAAGGGAGATCGATCTACCTCATGTATTAAGGGAGATCGATCGGCATCCATGCATATGTGTAGGAGAGGAATAAGGTTGGGAGAGAGACAGAGCTAGAGTGTTGGAGGGGGTGGTAGTGGAGTTTCTTCTAACAAATGGTGGGATAGGCTTGCTAGACAAACGGAGGGCACGCCTGCAATATCAATAAGAGAGGGGATGGCTGCCTGTCTGTGCACGTGCGTGTGAGAGACGGGTCAGGAGGCATGCACGAATGATGAGGGGGGACGATATGGCTGTGGTAAGCAGACGTAACTACATAGGAAGATCAATCGTCCTTTGTCAGAGAAAGGAGAGACATAACTTGTGAGGTACGTCGATCGATGGGGGGGAATAGTTAAAGTCGACCTAGGTATATGTTGGGAGATCGATCGGTATACATGCATGTGTGTGTTAGAAGCAAATGAGGCACGGGGAGAAGGATAGAGAGAGAGGGATGCATCTAGGAGGTGGTGCGAGAGTCATACTATATCGAGGGGGAAGGAGTGTGCGAGTACGAGATCGATGAAAAGAGTGGTGGGAGTGAGGCATGGACGGTGATAAGAGAAGAGGGGAAGCTTGTGTTTGTGCTAGGCACACCTGGCTAGAGAGGCATATCGATCGATGTGTGCCGTAAAGAAGGAGCTGGGGGCCTACACACACCGTGGGTGAATGACCTAAAGTGAAAAGACGAATTTGCGCGATGGAGCTAGAGAATGCTGAGGGAGGGTGAGAGGGATGCGGGCGTGTGCATGCACGAGAGAAAGTTAGCGCTAGCTACAAAGATAAGAGGATTGTGTGGGTGTAAAAGACGAATAGAGATCATACTTCATTATAAAAAGCGAATTCAGATATTTGAAGAATTTATCATAGTGTTTTAAACCGACGCATGTGTGAATATATATAACGGTGATACACATGGTGTGGTTATGAACATGTTATACTACATATAATATATTTATCTCTACTCTTATAAAAAACGGAGTTGTTGATGATGGTGTGCCTGCCATCCTGCAATATAGGCCGTCCGATTTATATCTGACGGATAGGAAGGAAACTATGGCAATTTTGAAAAAAGATACCCACACCCCTCTCCATATTTGCAAATTAGGCCTCCCCTTGATCATGTTGATGTTCTGTGGAACGCATGGGCATCTTGCTAGTACTACGTATAATATATAGAACATTGATCATAATTTGGGCAAATGTGTGGCTTTTGCAGCTCAGGTCTAAATACTTGTCATAATGTAGGGGGCGGGGCACTATACTATGTGTGATAAACACGGTGTACGTATGGAACATGGTTTAGATTATGAATATATAGTTAGTACATCAAATGTACTATTATTTGGAATCAACATCAAGTGTATTCAAAAAATAGAATTCGAGTTCATGTAGTACACATAGTTCATATCTATCTCTATAGTAATCATGTGGTGTGTTATTAAGGTAATACACGAATGATGGTTGAAGTTGGCAACAATCATGATTGTAGATTCTTATTGAAATAGAGAAACGAATTCAAATTCAGTTCGAATTGCAGCGGTAGTATAGACATTTGGAATGCACTAAAATGTTGGTATGAGTAGGTTACATGCATTATACAGCAAGCGAAAAAATTTAATTGGACATAACATGGATTCATACTCCCTCCTTCCATCTATATAGGGCGTAATGCGTTTTTTAAGACCGCCTTTGACTATTGACAAGATTAATAGTACATGACATGCACAATGTGAAAATTATATCATTGAAAGAACCTTTCACAGACGAATTTAACGGTGTGCTTTGTGTAAGTTGCATGTCATATATTATTGCTCTAATATTTGGTCAAAGTTAGCATCGAAAAACGCATTAGGCCCTATATAGATGGAAGGAGGGAGTAGCTTTGAATAGCATTTTTATAGTAAAACGGGGCAAGACTCTCTCTTTGTGTGGTGTGAATAGTTTTATTTTTTTCGTTTTCTTTTTGGTTGAGGGAAGTGCGAATTGATTTGGTACGTACAAGTACAATATTACACGTTAGGCTTGTCCCTAAAATTCAACCCGCGCCTTGTTATATCCCGAAAATTCAGATATCGTGCTCCCAAAACTGGCGCCTTCACAACCCGCGCCTTGCTATCCCGAAATTACAACGCGCGCGAAAACTCCCTCCAGCTGCCAAATCCCGACACGCGAAATCCCCCTTCTAACCCTGAGCCGAAAGGGCCTCTAGTTCAAATCGGTGGGGGGTACTTTTGTAACACACCCTACATTTTGGACAAGCGCGTCCCTAAGTCATGGTCCACCCCCTCCCATCGCCTCCTTTTTGCCATTCGAAACCCCAGGCCGCCATAAGCTCTTCGCTCCAGCCGCGAAACCCCACCCTCCTCCGTCCGCCACCTCACCGCTGCCCAGCCGGAGCCTCTTCCCCGACAACGTCGTCCACCGCAACAGCTCGACGTCCATCGTCCACCACCCTGGATGAGGATCCGTCGTCCATCTCGTTGTCCCGCCGGTTCAACCGCCCCGTCCTCCACCTCCAAGGAGCTTCTCCGACGATCGCCTCGTCTATCGCGGCTGCTACATCCCCACAGTGCCGCCTTAACCTGCTCCACCGGAACTGCAGCATCCTCACCGACTCCTCGGACGAAGCCGAGGCCTACTCCGCGCCACCAAAGAGGTTGTACACTCATCGCATCACACCTTCTCCTTAACTCGACCTCCCGGTGCCGACGGTGCTCCATCCCGCACCCCCATGGAGCGGCTACCTTGAAGCCGGCGCCGCGAGGACATCTCCACGGCGGCTCTCCCCCAGTGCGACGCCCCTTCGGCGGTGGCGTCCATACCAGCCGGATATGCTGCTTCTACTCCGGCTCTCGCTCGCCCGCTTGCCCAGCTGCTGCTGCTCCGGCTCTCGCTTGATCGCTCACTCGCCCAGCTGCTGCTGCTCCGGCTCTTGCTCGCTCGCTCGCGCTGCTGCTGATGCTATCCCCCTCGCTCGTGCTGCTGCTCTACTCCGATTTAGCTACACTTCAGTCGACTGAATTGACTTTTGGGTCAGTCGATTTTCAGGGGGTGGGGGGCTCGCCAGAGTTAAGGAAGAACCACCCGCAGCGGGGACGGGGGCTCGCTGGAGAGGTACCCCACTATCTATCTTAGGGTTCAGGGTGGGGGCGGGGGGCCTAGAGGGCTGGCCGGGGCGACGGCGGACCTGCGGTGGGGAGTTGTTTCGGGGCGGCGAGGCGGCGCTGGGGCCGGCGGTTCGGCCGGTGGTGGCTGGCTGCTTAGGGGGGCGCGGGTTGAAGATGAACTGCAGGCCCTTCCTAAACTACATGTCATGTGCCTCTCTGCTACCATTGCGTTCAGTTTTGACAGTAACATTCAGATTCCACAGTAAATTTCAGTTTCGACAGTTAAGTTCAAAGTCAACAGTTTTTACCTCCTCTGTTGTAGTCAGATGGTTTTTGGTGATGTAAATTTTACATCTATTTTACATCATCTATTGGAGATGCTATTAGAATCCCACTTGAGATTGGCGATGTCTGTCTTGTGCTGCTTCAGCCTTGACGTCTTACGGCTCACCGGAGCTGATCCAACGACAGAACGATCCATCACAACAGAGAAGTGCCCTGGACGTCGTCTACAGATTCCTCAGATCTTCCTCCACACCTCCGACAGCCACCTCTGCCTCAACTGCTTCAGCGACCAACCCAATGATGCTGAGGTCGACACGGCTACGGCAAAGAGGTTGTACACTTGTTGCATCAATTATTACTATACATTCATGTCGGTCCATTAGGGCTATTTTGGTTCAACGGAAAAAACATAGCAATAGGGAATTTTCCAATGGCACTCTACTATTCAATTATTCATGCATTTTGTTGAAAGGAATGAAGCAAAACATCCACCTGGACCTACTTTTCAAAATCCTATGCATGAAAACAAGACCAAGTGCATTAGTGGCAGAATAACATTCTAACTGTACACGCTTTCATATGGTTTCACTTTATTTTGGCCATGTTTCTTTGCATTCCTCTGCTCTTCCAATTCCTGTAAACCAAACACCCAAGTTGACAGAAATCCTGTGTTTACAAATGCTCTGTTTACCATGTGCATTCCTATCCTATTCCGGTGTTTTTCCTATCCCTGCGTTTTTAGAATCATGCAAGCCAAATGAGCCCTTACAGAATTACTTCAGTTACAGGTAGGTGTCGAAGGGAACTTTGTGTGGTTTGTCCTGCTCCTGCCGCGACGTCGTCCACCTCACCTGAGCTGCTCCATCGACAGAAACATCCACCAAACCAGACATCACGACTCCTGACCGTCTTTCGCCGCCTCAGATCTCCTTCCCTGCCGCCGGCACCCACCGCAACGGCATCACCATCATCGACTCAGCAGATGAACCTGAGGAGTACACGGGTCCACAAGAGAGGTCGCACTCTTTTGTTTCTGCTTATGTTATGCATTGCTTAAAATTACCTGCTACTTTATCGTCCTGTTCACCTCTTGGACTCCAAGTCAGGTCCAAATTAATGTTCAAACTTGAGTTCTAAATTAGTTGTGGGGCACATATCGAGGAAGCAATGAATAGTATCTCTGTCTAATATCTGGTTCACCTAGGGTATGCCTATGTTGTTCATCTTGGGTGGGAAACAAATAGTAAAGCAATCATCATCTGTCTTTTTATTAAATTAAAGCAATCATCAGCCTGCTATCATTATTTTTGGATCCATCCACTGGTTGTTACCATCACTCTAAATTTCTGCATGCTCTCCTTACATAATCTCACCATATTTTTTTCGTATGCATGTCAGATATTGTACACAGTCATGCTGAACATGTAGAGAAAAAGAGAAGAGTTTTGCGCGGCAATACAATGTCATGCAGACATCGCTCCATGGTGGGTTCAATGGCAAACCCTCCCCACCCCTCTCCAGATTGTAATCCAGAGGAAGATATCTGTTCTGAGGCGGATTCAGACGCCGCTGACCACTCCTATTTACCCCCCAAGGTGTTTGCTCTACCTTGGCATGATGATGTTAGTCATATCATGCATATGTTGCCTTGCAGTGCCTACTTTTGACATCATATATGTCATCTGCTTAGTTTAGACATGTTCTGTAATGCCACCTGTTTAGTTTCTATATCATATATGGGAATTATGCAGTCTCATGTCTTTTAGCCAGCCATAATATATGTGAAATGTGCAATGCCATCCTGTTTAACCAGGCATCATATATTTGAATGATATCTTGCCCATCCTTTTCTTCATTACATTTCCATTTGTCGACAATGTTTGTACATTAAACTACTCTTCCTGTGAATCAGCCATTTGGGTGGGAGATGGAAAAATCTGGAGTGAAAACAAGGCCTTCAGAGCAGACAGTGCTACCTGTCGAAGCAGATCTCTTGTTGGGTCCCGATAGCTCCTCAGAGATGGATTCAGAGACAGATGACCAGTCCTATTCCCCCACCGAGGTGTATGCTCTAACTTGGCACGGTTATACTGCTCATATCATGCATATGGTGTCTTGCATTGCATAGTTTAGACATCATATACACAATATTCAACACCATGTTCTTAGTTCAGACATCATATCGAATGCCCTCTGTTTAGCATATAAATCACATATGTGAATTAAATGATGCGATCCTGATTACTTAGATAACATGTAGGTGAATTATGTCATGCGATCCTGTTTAGTTATTCATCATATCTTTGAATTATGTTATGCTATGCTATCCAGTTTAGATAGACATCATATATGTGAAATTATGTCATGCTATCCGTTTTAGTTAAACAATATACATGTCAACTATTTCATGCCCTCTTTTTTCCACACTATCTATTGCATCTGTCTCTCATACAATGTCTGTACATTCAACTATGTTTCCTGTTTATCAGCCATTTGAATTGGAGCGGGTGATGCCAGTATCTAGCGGACTAAAAACACGGTCTTCAAATAAAACAGTGCTACCTCTTGGTGGAGATAGCACCCCGGTTGTACATGCACGAGAACCAGCCCTACCACACATAACCCAAACTCTCGCAGATTGTACCCCTACTGCGATGGACAGAGAACCAGCTTCACCCAATCTAACCCCAACCCCAGCAGATAGTAACCCAGTTCCTGTTGACACAGCACCATCTCCACCACAGAGCTCCCAAACAAGAGCAGTTAGTAAGGCAGCTCCAGTGCCCAAAGGGCCAGTACTACCACGGCGAACCCCAACTCCACCAGTTAGTACGCCTATTCCTGTGGAGGAAGCACAACCAGCTAGTCGTAGTTTAGCATCTATCGCATTTGATGTTGTTAAATCGTATGTGCGTATCTTCCCATCTTGGAAATATTATACTGAAGATGAAGGAAAATGCCAGTTGCAGGTGTTTGTCCAGGAGTTATGTGTAAGTAATGTTATTCATGGCAATTACTTTGCTTTGTCCCATACATCCTACCTCCATGATGGTTATAATACAACAAATTTTCCCATTTTTCTCTATAGAGAAGGACCGATTTGGAAACTCAGGATGAGGTAACCTGTGCTAATACCTCTGCTATCTTCAAGAATGCTTGGTGGCAGTATCGGAATTACCTGAAGAAAACGTACTTCACCGGCAAAGAAACTCATCAAATTCCCTTACGTTCTCCTGAGACACATTTACTGGACGATGACTGGGAACGCCTTGTTCTGTACTGGTCCCGAACCAAGAATGTGGTAAGGTCTATGAGCTCATTTTCTATTTTTAAGTACTATATTCTTGCGTCTTACTGTACTCTGTTCATGTAGAACAAGTGCCTAAACCTGAAGAACAACTGTTCTAATTTAAGATTCCATTGCTATCATAGTTCAAAAAAGCGCTAGGCGTTAATTGTGCGTTTTGCCACCGCCTTGCGCTTTACTGACCAAAGCGCATGCTTATGCGCAGTTATGCACAGATTAAGCGTAGTTATGCGCAATGCGTTTTGCCAACGCCTAGAGCCTAGGCGCGCTTAAGCGCTCGCTTAGGCGCGCCTTTTTTAACTATGATTGCTATCGTGCATACTGCTTTGCTCTTGTATCACTGTATTTACTCATACAAACTTATTTTTAAATTGAAGGATCCAATCGAAACTCCAATGGCACAGCAGGTATGTTCACGCATGTTTCTTTAACAGGTTTGCTCTTATCAATAGCTCTGTTGATTTCAATTTCAATTGTGTATACAGTTGACTTCTCATATCATGCACATTACTAGCATCACAACAGAGCCAATAGTGTTGTTGTACATGTAGACCCGTGGTACCCATCTGAAATCTTGTTGTGCCGTGTAGTTTCCCACGCTTTGTATTCTTTCACTGCTGCTTTGTCTTGAACTGATATGATTTGAACCGTGTCTCTATTTTGATTTGGCAAGACAATGCAGTGACCATAGGACATAGATATATGTTTGTTTGATGCTTTTATTATGTACTAGTACTTGGCAATAGAAGACTTGGTAGTTTAATCCTGTCCACCTTACTAATGAACTGGTTCACCGAAATGAGTTTCATATACTAGTACATGCTAAACCTGTTATGTGTCTGCTTGTTTCTTCTTTTAGAATGCTGACAGAATATTGGGGAAGAGTGCCTTATTAAGCAATGGTAAAGGAAGTAATGCAGATAAGGTTCAGGATAGTGACACATCCTTGTTGGTCTCCAACAAAGCTGATAAAACAGCTAAGGAAGACTATCTCGAAGACAGTGAGACAACCCCAAAGTCCTGTCTTGGTTTAGTGTTCGAGTTACTGGCCACTACCGCTTGCACAAGCTATTCAAACTCACTGTCTGAATCAGTTCGGTTTCTTGAGTCTCAACTACAAGCTGAAAGACATCGATCAGCTGTGCTGCGACAAGAAGCGGAAGGACTGCGGAAGTCCCTGGAGCATTCAGATGCATACTTTCTGGTGCAACAGCAAGCGTTGGAGGATTTTAGCGCCAAACAGGACAAAGCTAATAAGCTTGCTAAGCTTATTGCCAGCATGGTGGATACCCAGGATAACGTTTCTTGAGCTCTTCTGAAGTTGTTTCAGTTATGCTCTTGTTTTGCTGCCGCGTTTATTTGCACTGGTGGCCAATTTTGACGGCCAGTGTATGTAATATGCTGCTTTGTTCCCTATATTTGCACTGGTGGCGAACTTTGATGCCCAGTGGATGTAATATGTGTAATAGCGGTAATAGGCTAGCGTTAATTGCTTGCTTATTTATTTCCTTATTGTCTTGTTTAGTTGTTGGCTTGTAGTCACTGCAGTTCTTTTTCTGTGTTTTTCTAGTGGCCACAATAACCAATTTTTGGAAACTAGGCCAAAATAATCATGGCAACACACGGATTGTTGTAACCATGGGCCTCCTGCGGGTCGTATGATCCATGGGCCTTCTACGGGCCGTAGGATCCATTGGCCTTCTATACGGGCCGTAGGATCCATGGACCTTCTACGGGCCGTACAATCCATGGGCCTTTTATGGGCCGTAGGATCCATGGGCCTTCTACGGGGCGTATCATCATATCGCCAATCATGGGCCGTACTATTCGTGGACCATAATGGGCCGTTAATAGGCCATATTTGATAACTCTATGAAAACAGCCCAACGGGTTTTTTTGACATGAAAATGGCCCAACGTATTAACTGGCCACAAACGGGCCGACTGTAACCATGGGCTGAATTTGGCCCACCAGCAAAAAATGACAGTAACGGGCCATAAGTAACCGAATGCTGGAAATGAGACCAAGAATAAATGGGCCGTGAGAAGGCCGAAAGATAACATGGGATGGAAACGGCCCAATGGAATAATGGGCCGTTAATGGGTATGAAGTGATACATTGTTCATTACGGGCCAGTTTCACCACGGGCCGTTAATGGGCCAAGAGTTACAAAGGGCCTCATATGGGCCAAAAGACGTCATGGGCCATACATGGGCCGGAAGTTAAAACGGGCTGGAATCATATTGGATGGCCCAGATGACGGTACTGGGCCTAATTCGGAGAGGTCGTAAGCGGGATGTAAATGGGCTATATGTGAACACACCGTTAATAGGCTTTCTGTGGGCCGGCCCGCCACCTTTTGACCAAGTCAAATGGGCCGCCCTTTTCACAGGAATGGGCCTCTCTTGGGTCGTTCCATGTGTCGACGTATCATAGGCGCCTTGGGTCCAATGAGTGGATGACATCTGTCCCAACGGTGAGCCAACACGTATTTCCTCCAGCCAATGACAATTTTACACGTGGAAAATCCCCATTGGTCGGGGCTATTAACGGGTTATCGAATCCGAAACCAGACCCGATAGCTTAACGGCGTTCCGTTATGGTGGATGTCACGTGTCGGTCACCCTTGACGAAAGCACTTCTGTGACGCGCGATTTATCGTCATGGAAGTGGACACTTCCGTGATGATAATTTTGGTAATGTCATGGAACACTTCTACGACAGCACAGGTATGACTATCTTGATTCGGTCATAAAATCATCATGGATGTACATGCATGAAAAAAAATGTGACCTACTGCGACAAACATGTATCATCACAGAAGTGTATTTTTTTGTAGTGGAGGTTCGGTAGTAACTTTATCTAAAGTTTCATGATCATCATCATTTGCTTCCTCTTCAGTTGGTGTAGGCATCACGTGAACGGTTTTTTGTGATGAGCTCCTTTCCAATTTGAGAGAAGGTACAATTACCTCATGAAGTTCTACTTTCCTCCCATTCAATTCTTTCAAGAGAAACTCCTTCTCTAGAAAGTTCCCATTCTTGGCAACAAAGATCTTGCCTTCGAATCTTTGGTAGAAGGTGTACCCAATTGTTTCCTTAGGGTATCCTATGAAGACGCACTTCTTCGATTTGGGTTCGATCTTATCAGGCTGAAGCCTTTAGACATAAGTGTCGCAACCCCAAACTTTAAGAAACGACAGCTTAGGTTTCTTGCCAAACCACATTTCATACGGTGTCGTATCAACGGGTTTAGACGGTGCCCTATTTAACGTGAATGCAGCTCCCTCTAATGCATAACCCCAAACGATAGTGGTAAATCGGTAAGAGACATCATAGATCACACCATATCTAATAAAGTACGGTTACGACGTTCAGACACACCATTACGTTGTGGTGTTCCAGGTGGTGTGAGTTGTGAAACTATTCCACATTGTTTTAAATGAAGGCCAAACTCGTAACTCAAATATTCGCCTCTGCGATCAGATCATAGAAACTTTATTTTCTTGTTACAATGATTCTCCACTTCACTCTGAAATTCTATGAACTTTTCAAATGTTTCAGACATGTGTTTCATCAAGTAGATATACCCATATCTGCTCAAATCATATGTGAAGGTCAGAAATTACGATACCCGCCGCGAGCTTCAACACTCATCGGACCGCATACATCGGTATGTATTATTTCCAATAAGTCATTAGCTCGCTCCATTGTTCCGGATAATGGAGTTTTAGTCATCTTGCCCATGAGGCATGGTTCACAAGTATCAAATGATTCATAATCAAGTGATTCCAAAAGTCCATCTGCATGGAGTTTCTTCATGCGCTTTACACCAATATGACCTAAACGGCAGTGCCACAAATATGGTGCACTGTCATTATCAACTTTGCATCTTTTGGCATCAATATTATGAATATGTGTATCACCACAATCAAGGTTCAACAAAAATAGACCACTCTTCAAGGGTGCATGACCATAAAAGATATTACTCATATAACTACAACAACCATTATTCTCTGATTTAAATGAATAACCGTCTCGCACTAAACAAGATCCAGATATAATGTTCATGCTCAACGCTGGCACCAAATAACATTTATTCAGGCCTAAAACTAATCCTGATGGTAGATGTAGAGGTAGCGTGCCGACGGCGATCACATCGACCTTGGAACCATTCCCGACGCACATCATCACCTGGTCCTTAGCCAATATTGGTTTAATCTGTAGCCCCCGTTTCGAGTTACAAATATGAGCAACCGAACCAGTATCAAATACCCAGGCACTACTACGAGCATTAGTAAGGTACACATCAATAACATGTATATCAAATATACCTTTGTTCACTTTGCCATCGTTCTAATCCACCAAATACTTGGGGCAGTTCCGCTTCCAGTGACCAGTCCCTTTTGAGTAGAAGCACTCAATTTTAGTCTTGGGTCCATCTTTGGGCTTCTTCCAGGGAGTGGCAACTTGCTTGCCATTCTTCTTGAAGTTCCCCTTCTTTCCCTTGCCCTTTTTTCTTGAAACTAGTGGTCTTGTTAACCATCAACACTTGATGCTCCTTCTTGATTTCTACCTCCGCAGCTTTGAGCATTGCGAAGAGCTCCAGAATAGTCTTCTCCGTCTCTTGCATATTATAGTTCATCACGAAGCCTTTGTAGCTTGGTGGTAGTGATTGAAGAACTCTGTCAATAACACTATCATCTAGAATATTAACTCCCAGCTGAGTCAAGTGATTATGATACCTAGACATTCTGAGTATGTGTTCACTGACAGAACTGTTCTCTTCCATCTTGCAGCTATATAACTTGTTGGAGACTTCATATCTCTCAACTCGGGCATTTGCTTGAAATATTAACTTCAACTCCTGGAACATCTTATACGGTCCATGACATTTAAAACGTCTTTGAAGTCCCGGTTCTAAGCCGTAAAGCATGGCAAACTGAACTATCAAGTAGTCATCAGATTGAGCTTGCCAGACATTCATAACATCAACATCTGCTCCTGCAGCAGGCCTTTCACCTAGCGGTGCATCAAGGACATAATTCTTCTATGCAGCAATGAGGACAATCCTCAAGTTACGGACCCAGTCTGTGTAGTTGCTACCATCATCTTTCAACTTAGCTTTCTCTAGGAATGCATTAAAATTCAGGGGAACGATAGCACGGGCCATTGATCTACAACATAGATATGCAAAAACTATCAGGACTAAGTTCATGATAAATTAAGTTCAATTAATCAAATTACTTAAGAACTCCAACTTAGATAGACATCCCTCAAGTTATCTAAATGACACATGATCCAAATCAACTAAACCATTTCTGATCATCACGTGAGATGGAGTAGTCATCAATGGTGAACATCTCTATGTTGATCATATCTACTATATGATTCACGTACGACCTTTCGGTCTCCAGTGTTCCGAGGCCATGTCTGTACATGCCAGGCTTGTCAAGTTTAACCCGAGTATTCCGCATGTGCAAAACTGTCTTGTGATGTCTACTATGCAACTTGTTCTTGTAGACTTGTGTTGGGCCTCCAAGCGCAGAGTTTTCTAGGCAGTAGCAATTTTCCCTCAAGTGGATGACCTAAGGTTTATCAATCTGTGGGAGGCGTAGGATGAAGATGGTCTCTCTCAAACAACACTGCAACCAAATAAGTCTCTTGTGTCCCCAACACACCAAATACAATGGTAATTTGTATAGGTGCACTAGTTCGGTGAAGAGATGGTGATACAAGTGTAATATGGATAGTAGAAATTGATTTTTGTAATAAGAACAATAAACAAAAGTGAGCACAAACGGTATTGCAATGCTTGAAAATGAGGCCTAGGGTCCGTACTTTCGCTAGTGCAATCTCTCAGCAATGCTAATATAATTGGATCATATAACCAACCCTTAACGTGCGATGAAGAATCACTCCAAAGTTCCTATCTAGCGGAGAACATAAGAAGAAATCGTCTGTAGGGTACAAAACCACCTCGAAGCTATTCTTTCCGATCGATCTATCCAAGGGTTCGTACTAAAATAGCACCAAATATTTTCAGATTCATAATGCTCAATCCAACACAAAGAACCTCAAAGAGTGCCCCAAGATTTCTACCGGATAAATAAAGACAAGAACGTGCATCAACCCCTGTGCGTAGATTACCCCAATGTCACCTCGAGAATCCGCGAGTTGAGTGCCAAAACATATATCAAGTGAATTTATACGATACCTCATTGTCACCACAAGTATTCATATGCAAGACATATATCAAGTGCTCTCAAATCCATAAAAGTATTCAATCCGATAAAATGAAATCTCAAAGGGAAAACTCAATTCATCACAACAAGATAGAGAGGGGAAAACACCATATGATCCGACTATATTAACAAAGCCCGCGATACATCAAGATCGTGACATCTCAAGAACACGAGAGAGAGAGAGAGAGATTAAATACATAGCTACTGGTACAAACCCTCAGCCCCGAGGGTGGACTACTCCCTCCTCATCGTGGTGGCCGCCGAGATGACGAAGATGGCCACCGGTGATGATTTCCCCCTCCAGCGGAGTGCCGAAATGGGGTCTAGATTGGTTTATCATGGCTACAGAACCTTGCGGTGGCGGAACTTCTGATCTAGGGTTACCTTGAGGGTTTTTGGAATATTTGGTGATTTATAGGGCAAAGAGGGGGTGCGGGAGGCCACCGAGGTGGGAACAACCCACCTGGGCGCGCCTAGGCCCCCAGGCGCGCCCTGGTGGGTTGTGCCACCCTCGGGGCACTCCCCAGGTGCTTCTCTGGCCTACTGGATGTCTTCTGGTCCATAAAAAGTTCCCAAA
The DNA here is from genome assembly GCF_018294505.1 of Triticum aestivum. Classification (NCBI taxonomy): domain Eukaryota; kingdom Viridiplantae; phylum Streptophyta; class Magnoliopsida; order Poales; family Poaceae; genus Triticum; species Triticum aestivum. Next base: position 273,448,710 of record NC_057796.1, on the reverse strand, counting down.
AAGTTTTCGCGGTGTTTGAACTCCATTTGATATTGATTTCTTGCGATGTAAAAAACAAGCAAAAAACAGCAACTGGCACTGGGCACTAGGTCAATAGGTTAGTCCCAAAAAATGATATAAAGTTGCTATAAAATGATTGTAAAACATCCAAGAATGATAATATAACAGCATGAATACTTCATAAATTATAGATAAGCTGGAGACGTATCAGCATCCCTAAGCTTAATTCCTACTCGTCCTCGAGTAGGTAAATGATAAAAGAAATATTTATGAAGTGTGAATGCTAGCAAAGTGCATAAGTTTGATTAATGAAAATTTCAATCACTTTTCCTAGCATCATAACAGCAATTCTTACTTATAAAATTTCTCATGTTAAAGTAGCAACCAATTCACATGTTAAGGTCCAAACAATGAATCCTCTTGAAACTCAACAATATGTTCTCAGTCACCAAACTATTGCAATTCAACTTATTCAACAGAGTCTAAGTAAGAGCTCCACATACTCAACCATCATCTAGTCTTCTATGATTTCAAACACTCACCGCATACACATGAGAAAAACATTTCAACCGGACACATAGAAAGATAGGGGCTTATAATTATGCCTCCCAACGTATTCACCTCAAGGGTGATGGTGACGATAATAACTCATGGTACCCATATCCAACTGGATATATGTGCCTAGATCTTTCCTCACCACATGATGCTTGCCAAAAGAGAAAAATATAAAGGAATAGAGAGAAAAACTTTGACTCTTGCATGAAAGTAAATACAAAAAAGTAAAAGGTAGGCCCTTCACAGAGGGAAGCAGAGGTTGCCATGTGCTTTTTGTTTGTATGCTCAACCCCTTAGTGCAAAACAACGTCACGTTATATTGCCCCATATGATAGCAACCTTTATTATGCAGTCTGTTGCTTTTTTCTTTTCCATCACAAGTTCTTACAACGCTCAATTTTCTCTTACACTAAATGATCTAACACTTCTAGAAGCAATTTTTATTGCCTTATTGCACCGATGACAACTTACTTGAAGGATCTTACTCAATCCTTAGGTAGGTAAGGTGGACTCTTGAAAATAAGATTTGGGATTAAGGGTTTTTGGATGCACAAGTAGTATCTCTACTTGGTGCGGAATTTTTGGCTAGCAAAGATGGGGGGCAAGCACCACATGTTGAAGGATCTATGACAATATAACTTCTATGTGAATAGGAACAACCATAAATCATTACGTTGTCTTCCTTGTCCAACGTCAACAATTTGGAATATAATATTTTGATGGGGTCTCACAATCACAAAAGATTTCCAAGATAGTGTATTTGCATATGAAAGTTCTCTTCCTTATAGTAATCATTCAGGAATTGCTTGTATGACCAATATTGTGATTGTCAAGCTTCAAAAGATTTCACTTTCTAAACCCAATGTGAAGCTACCACTAGGCATGATATGAACATATAGTTTCAACTTCATGATATTCAATTCATTCAACAATTTACTCATAGGATATAAGTGAAGCACAAGAGTAAATGACAAGCTACTGCAAAAAAGATATAAGTGAAGATCAAGCGAGTGGTTATGTAAATGCGTAGCAATTTGAGGACTCTCTTTTATTTTAAAAACTTTCAGACCTAAGTGTTTTATAAAAAAGCAAGCAAAAAGAAAAACAAAATAAAAATGATATTCCAAGAATAGCACACATCATATGAAGAAGCAAAAACTTAGGCTCAACCGATACTAACCGATAATTGTTGAAGAAGAAAGGTGGGATGCCTACCGGGGCATCCCCAAGATTAGATGCTTGAGACTTCTTGAAATATTATCTTGGGATGCCTTGGGCATCCCCAAGCTTGAGCTTTTGTGTCTCCTTAATTCCTTTTATATCACGGTTTCCCTAAATCTTAAAAACTTCATCCACACAAAACTCAACAAGAACTCGTGAGATAAGTTAGTATAAACCAATGCAAAAACCTTATCATTCTCTACTGTAGAAAATCACTAAAATTATTATTCCACATTGCATACAAATTGCCTCTGCATATTTAATACTCCTATCCTCAAATTGAATCATTAAACAAGCAAACATATGCAAACAATGCAAACATAACAACAATCTGCCAAAACAGTACAGTCTATAAAGAATACAAGAGTATCAATACTTATTTAACTCCAAAAAATATGAAAATTTACCACACTGTAGGAAATTTATCAGATCTTATTGTGCAAAAAGTTTCAACATTTTATCACATTCTAACTTTTCTCGGGATCTTTTGCAACAGCGATGAACTTTCTGTTTTGAAACAGCAACATGTAGACTCGCAAAATAAACATGGTAAAGGCTATCCTTGACATTTTTATTGAAAAGAAAGGTGCAAAACATTATTCTAAGTATCAGAAAGAAAATCAAAACAAAATAAATTGATGCTCCAAGAAAAACTCATATCTTGTGACGAATAAAAATATAGCTTCAACTGAAATTACAGATATTGTTGGAGACGAAAGAGGGGATGCCTTCCGGGGCATCCCCAAGCTTAGTTGCTTGGATCTTCCTTGAATATTACCTTGGGAGTGCCTTTGGCATCCCCAAGCTTGGGAGTGCATATACAATACTCCTACTCGTTTGTGCTCGCATTGCCATCGCAGTCGGTATTTTGTGGTGCTACATTTATGATGCGCGCCCCATCACAAACGGTTCACTATTATAGAACGTGTATGATAAGCATACAATCACACACATTCGCTTTTCTCAAACCGTATGCGATAACTAATTAAGAAGATTAGCTAATCATCGTACGAGTGTCAGACGGGATTATGAAATGTTGGACCGTCGTAACATCGTCGTACACGACAACTATCGCACACGCTTGCTATCTCTTGAGAATGCATTGGTTTTCCCTTGAAGAGGAAAGGTGATGCAGCAAAGTAGCATAACTATTTCCCTCAGTTTTTGAGAACCAAGGTATCAATCCAGTAGGAGACAACGTACAAGTCACCTAGTACCTGCACAAACAATCAAGAACCTTGCAACCAACACGATAAAGGGGTTGTCAATCCCTTCACGGTCACTCGCAAAAGTGAGATCTAATAGAGATGTAAAGTAAATATTTTTGGTATTTTTGTTGTATAGATTGGAAAGTAAAGATTGGAAAATAGTAAACGAGATGCGATGTAAATAAAAGAGATGCAATATAATAAGAAAGAGACCTGGGGGCCATAGGTTTCACTAGTGGCTTCTCTCAAGATAGCATGTATTACGGTGGGTGAACAAATTACTGTCGAGCAATTGATAGAAAAGTGCATAGTTATGAAGAAATCTAAGGCAATGATCATGAATATAGGCATCACGTCCGTGTCAAGTAGATCGAAACGATTCTGCATCTACTACTATTACTCCACACATCGACCACTATCCAGCATGCATCTAGAGTATTATGGTCATAAGAACGGAGTAACGCATTAAGCAAGATGACATGATGTAGAGGGATAAACTCAAGCAATATGATATAAACCCCGTCTTTTTATCCTCGATGGCAACAATACAATACGTGCCTTGCTGCCCCTACTGTCACTGGGAAAGGACACCGAAAGATTGTACCCAAAGCTAAACACTTCTCCCATTGCAAGAAAGAGCACTCTAGTAGGCCAAACTAAACCGATAATTCGAAGAGACTTGCAAAGATATCAAGTCATGCATATAAGAATTCAGAGAAAAACCAAATAATATTCATAGATAATCTTGTTCATAAATCCACAATTCATCGGATCTCGGCAAACACACCGCAAAAGAGTATTACATCGAATAGATCTGCAAGAACATCGAGGAGAACTTTGTATTGAGATTCAAAGAGAGAGAAGAAGCCATCTAGCTAATAACTATGGACCCGAAGGTCTATGGTAAACTACTCACGCTTCATTCGAGAGGCTATGGTGTTGATTTAGAAGCCCTCCGTGATCGATTCCCCCTCCGGCAGATCGCCCGAAAAGGCCCCAAGATGTATTCTCACAGGTACAGAAGGTTGTGGCGGTGGAAAAGTGGTTTCATGGCTCCCCGTGATGTTTCCGGGGTATAATAGTATATATAGGTGAAAGATGTACGTCGGTGGAGCTACATGGGGCCCACGAGGGTGGGGGGCGCCTACCCCCCTGGGCGCACCCTCCTGCATCGTGGCTTCCTCGTGGCGTTCCAGACTTCGACTCCAAGTCTTATGGATTGCTTTCGGTCCAAGAAAGATCATCGCGAAGGTTTCATTCCATTTGGACTACGTTGGTATTCCTTTGCTGCGAAACTCTAAAATAGGCAAAAAAACAGAAATTGGCACCGAGCCTCCGGTTAATAGGTTAGTCCCAAAAATAATATAAAAGAGCATATTAAAGCCCATTAAACATCCAAAACAGATAATATAATAGCATGGAACAATCAAAAATCATAGATACGTTGGCGACGTATCAGGCATGCCCAAGCTTAATTCCTGCTCGTCCTCGAGTAGGTAAATGATAAAAACAGAACTTTTTATGTGGAATGCTACCTAACATAATTATCAATGTAATTCTCTTTATTGTGGCATGAATGTTCATATCTGAAAGATTCAAGACAAAAGTTTAATGTTGAGATAAAAACAATAATACTTCAAGCATACTAGCAAAGCAATTATGTCTTCGCAAAATAACATGGCCAACGAAAGCTATCCCTACAAAATCATATAGTCTGGCTATGCTCTATCTTCATCACACAAAATATTTAAATCATGCACAACCCCAATGACAAGCCAAGCAATTGTTTCATACTTTTGATGTTCTCAAACTTTTTCAATCTTCACGCAATACATGAGCATGAGCCTAGCACTATAGGTGGAATAGAATGGTGGTTGTGGAGAAGACAAAAAGGAGGAAGATAGTCTCACATCAAGTAGGCATATCAACGGGCTATGGATATGCCCATCAACAGATATCAATGTTAGTGAGTAGGGATTGCCATGCAACGAATGCCCTAGAGCTATAAGTTTATGAAATCTCAACAAAAGAAACTAAGTGGGTGTGCATCCAACTTGCTTGCTCACGAAGACCTAGGCACTTTGAGGAAGCCCATCATTGGAATATACAAGCCAAGTTCTATAACGAAAATTCCCACTAGTATATGAAAGTGACAAAATAAGAGACTCTCTATCATGAAGATCATGGTGCTACTTTGAAGCACAAGTGCGGAAAAAGGATAGTAGCATTGTCCCTTCTCTCTTTTTCTCTCTCTTTTTTTTGGCTTCTTTGGCCTCCCCCTTTTTTATTCCCTCACACGGGACAATGCTCTAATAATAATGATAATCACACTTATATTTTCTTACAACTCAAGAATTACAACTCAATACTTAGAAAAAAATATGCTCTATATGAATGCATCCGGTGGTGTACCGGGATGTGCAATGAATCAAGAGTGACATGTATGAATTATGGATGGTGGCTTTGCCACAAACATGATGTCAACTACATGATCATGCAAGGCAATATGACAATGATGGAGCGTGTCATAATAAATGGAACGGTGGAAAGTTGCATGGAAATATATCTCAGAATGGATATGGAAATTCCGTAATAGGTAGGTATGGTGGCTGTTTTGAGGAAGGTAAATGGTGGGTTTATGGTACCGGCGGAAGTTGTGCGGTACTAGAGAGGCTAGCAATGGTGGAAGGGTGAGAGTGCGTATAATCCATGGACTCAACATTAGTCATAAAGAACTCACATACTTATTGCAAAAACCTATTAGTTATCAAAGCGAAGTACTACGCGCATGCTCCTAGGGGGATAGATTGGTAGGAAAAGACCATCGCTCGTCCCCGACCGCCACTCATAAGGAAGACAATAAATAGATCATGCTCCAACTTCATCACATAACGGTTCACCATACGTGCATGCTATGGGAATCACAAACTTTAACACAAGTATCTCTCAAATTCACAACTACTCTACTAGCATGACTCTAATATCACCATCTTCATATCTGAAAACAATCATAAAGAATCAAACTTCTGATAGTATTCAATGCACTTTATATGAAAGTTCTTATTATACCCATCTTGGATGCCCATCATATTAGGACCAATTTTATAGCCAAAGCAAATTACCATGCTGTTCTAAAAGACTCTAAAATTATATAAGTGAAGCATGAGAGATCAATAATTTCTATAAAATAAAACCACCACCGTGCTCTAAAATGATATAAGTGAAGCACGAGAGCAAAATTATCTAGCTCAAAAGATATAAGTGAAGAACATAGAGTATTCTAATAAATTCCGATTCATGCGTGTCTCTCGCAAAAGGTGTGTACAGCAAAGATGATTGTGGTAAACTAAAAAAATAAAGACGCAAATCATACAAGACGCTCCAAGCAAAACACATATCATGTGGTGAATAAAAATATAGCCTCAAGTAAAGTTACCGATAGATGAAGACGAAAGAGGGGATGCCTTTCGGGGCATCCCCAAGATTAGGCTTTTGGTTGTCCTTGAATTTTACCTTGGGGTGCCTTGGGCATCCCCAAGCTTAGGCTCTTGCCACCCCTTATTCCAAAATCCATCAAATCTTTACCCAAAAACATGAAAACTTCACAACACAAAACTTCAACAGAAAATCTCATGAGCTCCGTTAGTATAAGAAAATAAAACACCACTTTAAGCTAGTGTAATGAACTCATTATTTATTTATATTGGTGTTAAACCTACTATATTCCAACTTCTCTATGGTTCATACCCCCCGATACTACTCATAGATTCATCAAATAAGCAAACAACACACGAAAAACAGAATAGTCTGTAGCAATTTGTATCTTTCGAATTCTTCTGTAACTCCAGAAATTCTGAAATAAATTGTTGGACGTGAGGAATTTGTCTATTAATCATATGCAAAAAGAATGAACCTAAAATCACTCTCCAGTAAAAAAATGACAGCTAATATCGTGAGCCCAAAAGTTTCTGTTTTTACAGCAAGATCGCAAAGACTTCACCCAAGCCTTCCCAAAGGTTCTACTTGGCACAAACACTAATTAATATATAAAACCACATCTAAAGAAGCTATATGAATTATTTATTACTAAACAGGAGCAAAAATCAAAGAAAAAAAATAAAATTGGGTTGCCTCCCAACAAGCGCAATTGTTTTACGCCCTTAGCTAGGCATAAGATTTTATTGATGCTCCCATGAAAGATAATAATTGAAACACAAAGAGAGCATAATAAAACATGTGACAAACACATTTAAGTCTAACATACTTCCTATGCATAGGAATTTTATAGGCAAACAAATTATCAAGACAAGAAACATCTAACATATGCAAAGAAGAGGAATTAAACATTGACGATCTCAACATAACGAGAGGTAATTTAGTAACATGAAAATTTCTACAACCATATTTTCCTCTCTCATAATTATTACATGTCGGATCATAATCAAATTCAACAATATAACTATCACATAAAATATTCTCTTCATGATCCACATGCATGCAAAGTTGACACTCTTCCAAAATAGTGGGATTATAATTAAATGAATTCATGACCTCTCCAAACCCACTTTTATCAAAAAGTTCATAAGATTGAACACTCTCCAAATATGTGGGATTATTTTTAGCTAAAGTTGACACTCTTCAAAACCCACTTTCAATATTATCGCAAACATATTCATCATGAGGCTTAAATAAATTTTCAAGATCATAAGAAACATTATCACCCCAATCATGATCATTGCAAGAAGTAGTAGACATAGCAAACTTAGCTTCCCCTAGCTTGGGGTTTTTCATATTATTAGCACAATTGACATTAATAGAATTTATAGTAAAATCATTGAAATCATGTTTTTCATTCAAGGAGCTATCATGAATCACTTCAAAAATTTCTTCATCACAATTTTCAGATTCACGAATCTCAAGCAAAACTTCATAAAGATAATCTAGTGCACTCAAATCACTAGCAATTGGTTCATCATAATTGGATATTTTGAAAATATTAGCAAGTGGATGAGGATCCATATCAATATATTTTTAGCAAGAAAAGATTCAAGCAAATATAAGACACATGGAAACACAAGCAAACATGAGATCTGACAAGAAAACGGCGAACGAAAAAGAGAGGCGAATAAAACGGCAAATTTTTGTGAAGTGGGGGAGAGGAAAACAAGAGGCAGATGGCTAATAATGTAATGTGAGGGAGAAGAGTTTATGATGGGTACTTGGTATGTCTTGACTTGGCGTAGATCTCCCCGGCAACGGCGCCAGAAATCCTTCTTGCTACCTCTTGAGCATGCGTTGGTTTTCCCTTGAAGAGGAAAGGGTGATGCAGCAAGGTAGCGTAAGTATTTCCCTCAGTTTTTGAGAACCAAGGTATCAATCCAGTAGGAGACAACGCACAACTCACCTAGTACCTGCAGAAACAATCAAGAACCTTGCAACCAACGCGATAAAGGGGTTGTCAATCCCTTCACGGTCACTCGCAAAAGTGATATCTAATAGAGATAGTAAAGTAAATATTTTTGGTATTTTTGTTGTATAGATTGGAAAGTAAAGATTGCAAAATAGTAAAAGAGATGCGATGTAAATAAAAGAGATGCAATATAATAAGAAAGAGACCCGGCGGCTATAGGTTTCACTAGTGGTTTCTCTCAAGATAGCATGTATTACGGTGGGTGAACAAATTACTGCCGAGCAATTGATAGAAAAGCGCATAGTTATGAAGATATCTAAGGCAATGATCATGAATATAGGCATGACATCCGTGTCAAGTAGATCGAAATGATTCTGCATCTACTACTATTACTCCACACATCGACCGCTATCCAGCATGCATCTAGAGTATTAAGTTCATAAGAACGGAGTAACGCATTAAGCAAGATGACACGATGTAGAGGGATAAACTCAAGCAATATGATATAAACCCCATCTTTTTATCCTCGATGGCAACAATAAAATACGTGCCTTGCTGCCCCTACTTTCACTGGGAGAGGACACCGCAAGATTGAACCCAAAGCTAAACACTTCTCCCATTCCAAGAAAGATCAATCTAGTAGGCCAAACTAAACAGATAATTCGAAGAGACTTGCAAAGATATCAAATCATGCATATAAGAATTCAGAGAAGAACCAAATAATATTCATAGATAATCTTGTTCATAAATCCACAATTCATTGGATCTCGGCAAACACACCGCAAAATATTATTACGTAGAATAGATATCCAAGAACATCGAGGAGAACTTTGTATTGAGAATCAAAGAGAGAAGAAGCCATCTAGCTAATAACTATGGACCCGAAGGTCTGTGGTAAACTACTCACGCTTCATCGGAGAGGCTATGGTGTTCATGTAGAAGCCCTTCGTGATCGATTCCCCCTCCGGCAGATCACCGGAAAAGGCCCCAAGATGGGATCTGACGGGTACAGAAGGTTGCGGCGGTGTAAAAGTGGTTTCGTGGCTCCCCTTGATGTTTATAGGGTATAAGAGTATATATAGGCGAAAGAAGTACGCCGGTGGAGCTACGAGGGGCCCACGAGTTACAGAAGTTTGCTAAACCTCCAGATTACTACAGACTGTCCTTTTTAGACAGATTCTGTTTTTGATGCACTGCTTGGTTGTTTTGATGAAACTATCAATTTCTATCAGTGGATTAAGCCATGGAAAAGTTATATTGCAGTAGCTATAATGCAAAAACAAAATATGAATTGGTTTGCAATAGTACTTATAGTAGTGATTTGCTTTGTTATACTAACGGATCTCACAAAGTTTTTGTTAAAGTTCTGTGTGGATGAAGTGTTCGAAGATCGAGGAGCTATCAATATGAGAAGAATAAAGAGAGGCAAGAGTTCAAGCTTGGGGATGCTCAAGGCACTCCAAGTAAATATTTAAGAGGATACTCAAGCATCTAAGCTTGGGGATGCCCCGGTTGGCATCCCATCTTTCTTCTTCAACAATTATCGATATACCTCGGTTTTTGTTTTGTTCACATGATTTGTGTCCTTTGTGTTTTTCTTTTTTCTTTAAGAAACATGCTAGTGTGAGATGTCCCTTCATCAATTTATAGAATACTTCATGTGCTTCACTTATATCTTTTAAGTATGACCTTATAGAATTGCTCTTTGTGCTTCACTTAAATCTTTTGAGTATGGTTTTATATAATGCTTCGTGTGCTTCACTTATACATTTTGAGCTTGGATATTGGTTAGCCTATATTAATTGTAGAATGCTCCATGAACTTCACTTATATATTTTGGAGTATGAATAATACTATCATCTAAAGTGGGTTTGGAAGAGTGTCAACTTTAGGAACTAGTGATCCCGCTATTCTGAATGAGAAGAATTTTGCTTATGTGGAGAGTAGAAAAATTTCTATGCTTATAGATCATGAAAAGAATGCTTTATGTGATGGTTTATATTGTTGAATTAATTCATGATGCTACTGAAAATTATTATGAGGGAGGAATATATGCTTATAGGAGTTGCAATAATATCAAGTTTCCTCTCTATGTGCTTAAAGTTTTGAAGTTATACTTGTTTTGCCTTCCTATGCTAGTTGATTCTTGTTCCTATAAATTATGTGTTCACAAAATCCCTAGGCATAGGAAGTTGGTTAGATCCAAATGTGATAGTCATATTCTTTATGATGCTCTCATTATGTTTCAATTCTTATCTTTTATGTGAGCATCATTGAAATCATCATGCCTAGCTAAAAGGCATTAAAGAAAAGCGCTTGTTGGGAGACAACCCAATATTTACCCTTACTGTTTTCGTGTGTTTACATGATTAAGCTACTGTAGTAATCATGTTTTATAGCTTTTGTTTCAATAAAGTGCCAAGTAAGACCTTTGGGAAGACTTGGGTGAAAGTTAATGTGATCTTGCTGTAAAAAATAGAAACTTTGCGCTCACGAGATTAGCTATCATTTTTAACAGGAGAGTGCTTTTGAGTTGATTCATTTTGCAGAAGATTAATAGACAAATTCCTCATGTCCAACAATTTATTTTCATAATTTTTGGAGTAGCATAAGTATGGTTTCTGTTCAGATCATTACAGACTGTTCTGTTTCTGACAAATTCTGCTTTCATTGCATAGTTTGCTTGTTTTCTAGTTTCTATGGCTTATATTTCTCAATATAAATTGTAGAAATGATAAGGTAATGTAGGCATTGTGTGATAACAACTATGAACCTTGTCTTTGACAGTACCAAAGTGAATGGTTTACTCTTTATCATACTAACCTATCTCATGAAGTTTCATTAAGTTTTGTGTGATTGAAGTTTTCAAGCTTTGGATGAGATATCGATATGAGGAGAACAAGGAGTGTAAAGACCCTAAGCTTGGGGATGCCCAAGGCACCCCAAGGTAATATTCAAGGAATAATCAAGCGCCTAAGCTTGGGGATGCCCCGGAAGGCATCCCTCTTTCGTCTTCAAAACTATCTGTATACCTTACTCGGAGCTATATTTTTATTCGTCACATGATATGTGTTTTGCTTGGAGCATATTTTAAATTTTACTTGCTGTTTGAATAAAATCATTGGATCAGAATTATTGAATGAAAAAGAATCCTCCCATGGCTAGTTAATTATTTGACTACTCAGTGTTCTTCACTTATATCTTTTGGAGTAGTTTGTCATTTACTCATGTGCTTCACGTATATCCTATGAGTAAATGGTTTAATGAATTGAATGTCATAAATCTGAATTTGTATATGTTTCATATGCTTATAACATGGGGAGTAATGACTTCACACATAATAAGTATAGGTAGTAACCTCATTGAAACTTAGCAAACGTAGAATTGGTCACTTGAACAATTCATGAAACAATATTGAAGGAAGAGAGATTTCACATATAAATATACTATCTTGGACATCTTTTGTAATTGTGAGCACTCATTAAAATATGACATGATAAAAGGTTGATGTTGGACAAGGAAGACAACTTAATGGGTTATGTTTTCTTATATCCAAAATAAAGTATATTGTCATGGATCATCCAACATGCTGAGCTTGTCTTTCCCTCTCATGCTAGCCAAATTCCTTGCACCAAGTAGAGATACTACTTGTGCTTCCAAAAATCCCTTAAAACGAGTTTTTCCATGAGAGTCCACCATACCTACCCATGGATTGACTAAGATCCTTCAAGTAAGTTGTCATCGGTGCATGCAATAAAAATTGCTCTCTAAATATGTATGATCTATTACTGCAAAGAAAATAAGCTTTATACAAACTTGTGATAGGGAAGTAATAAAAGCGGCGGACTGCATAATAAAGGTCTCTATCACAAGAGGCAATATAAAGTGACGTTCTTTTGCATTAAGATTTTGTGCATCCAACCATAAAAGCGCATGACAACCTCTGCTTCCCTCTGCGAAGGGCCTATCTTTTACCTTTATCTTCTACCTTATGCAAGAGTCATGGTGATCTTCACCTTTACTTTTTTTACATTTTATCCTTTGGCAAGCACATTGTGTTGGAAAGATCCTGATATATATATCCAATTGGATGTAAGTTATCATGAACTATTATTGTTGACATTATCCTTGAGGTAAAAGGTTGGGAGGCGAATCTATAAGCCCCTATCTTTCTCTGTGTCCGATTAAAACATTGAACCCATAAATATCACGTGAGTGTTAGCAATTGTGAAAGCTTAAATGATAGTTGAGTATGTGAAGTTTGCTGAATCAAAGCTTTGACATAGGCCCTTCCTGAATATAAGTTGAATTGCAATTGTACGATGACTAAGAACATTTTTTGTTAGTTTTCAAGAAAGTTTATGATCTATACTTTAACATGTGAATAGCTTGTTACTTGATCATGAAAAGTTTTATGAGATGAGCTACTGTTATGACATGTATTGATGCTAGAAAAAGTGATTGAAATTATCATTGATCAAACTTAAGCACTTGCTAGCATTCACACTTCATAAATTATTTCTTTTATCATTTACCTACTCGAGGACGAGCAGGAATTAAGCTTGGGGATGCTGATACGTCTCCAACGTATCTATAATTTATGAAGTATTCATGCTATTATATTATCAACCTTGGATGTTTTATATGCATTTATATGCTATTTTATATGATTTTTGGGACTGACCTATTAACCTAGAGCCAGTGCCAGTTTCTCTTTTTTCCTTGTTTTAGAGTATCGCAGAAAAGGAAAACCAAACGGAGTCCAATTGACCTGAAACTTGACAGAGCTTACTTCTGGACCAGAAGAAGGCCAAGGAGTAAAAGAGTTGGGACAGAAGAGTCCCGGGCTGCCCACGAGGGTGGGAGGCGCGCCCCCTACCTCGTGGACAGCCCGGAGACCCCCCCTGACTTGTTCTCGAAGCCAAAACCTCTTATATATACAGAAACCTCCAAAAATTAACATAGATCAGAAGTTCTGCCGCCGCAAGCCTCTGTAGCCACGAGAAATCAATCTAGGCCCTCTCCGGCACCCTGCCGGAGGGGGTCATCATCACTGAAGGGTATGGAGGAGCATCCCGGAGGGGCCATCATCACCATGAAGGCCAAGGACCAGAGGGAGAACCTCTCCCCATCCAGGGGGAGGCCATGGAGGAGGAAGCACAAGGGGGAGAACCTCTCCTCCTCTCTCTCGGTGGCGCCGGAGTGCCATCGGGAGGGGAGTCATCGCCTTGGTGATCGTCTTCATCAACATCACCATCATCATCACCATCGTCATCTATTTTAACCGGTCCACTCTCCTGCATCCCGCTGTAATCCCTTCTTGAACATGGTGCTTTATGCCAAATATTATGATCCAATGATGTGTTGCCATCTTATGATGTTTTGAGTAGATATATTTTGTCCTTGGGTTGATTGATGATCTAGATTGGTACGAGTTGTATGTTTTATTTTGGTGTTGTCCTATGGTACCCTCAGTGTCGCGCAAGCGTGAGGGATTCCCGCTGTAGGGTGTTGCAATACGTTCATGATTCGCTTATAGTGGGTTGGTGAGTGACTGAAACACAAACCCGAGTAAGGGGGTTGTTGCGTATGGGAATAAAGAGGACTTGATGCTTTAATGCTATGGTTGGGTTTTACCTTAATGATCTTTAGTAGTTGTGGATGCTTGCTAGAGTTCCAATCATAAGTGCACATGATCCAAGTAGAGAAAGTATGTTAGCTTATGCCTCTCCCTCATATGAAATTGCAATGACGACTACCGGTCTTGTTAACAATTGCCTAGGACAATTCCACACACCGATCCACCATTATTCCACACTCGCTATTTATAATATTTAGTAATATATTCTAACTTTATGATAACATGACCTACTTTTATATTTTAGCTCTCCGTTACAATGCAAAATTATCCTCTTCATACCCACAACGTAGTTTTATTTATCGTTTCTAGTTGGAAGCAAACGTTCGGTGTACGTAGAGTCATATCAGTGGCAGATAGGGCTTGAGAGAATATTGATCTTACCTTTAGCTCCTTGTGGGTTCGACACTCCATACTTATCACTTCCACCTTTGGAAATTGCTACGATGATTCCCTGCACTTGGGGATTATCAGTCCCCTCCGGTGTCTATATAAACCGAAGGGTTTAGTCCGTAGGGGCGATCATAATCATACAAGCTAGACTTATAGGGTTTTAGCCATTACGATCTCGTGGTAGATCAACTCTTGTAATACTCATATTCATCAAGATCAATCAAGCAGGAAGTAGGGTATTACCTCCATAGGGAGGGCCCGAACCTGGGTAAACATCGTGTCCCTGTCTCCTGTTACCATCGACCTTAGCCGCACAGTTTGGAACCCCCTACCCGAGATCCGCCGGTTTTGACACCGACATTGGTGCTTTCATTGAGAGTTCCGCTGCATCATCACCAGAAAGTTTGATGGCTCCATCAATCATCTACAACAATGCTGCCCCGGGGGAGGTTTTCCTCCCCGGCCAGATCTTTGTGTTCGGCGGCTTCGCACTGCGGGCCAACTCGCTTGGCCATCTAGACCAAATCGACAGCTATGCCCCAGGTCACTAGATTAGTTTTGGAAATCTAGACTATGTCGCTGATATTCGAGGAGACTTGATCTTCCAAGGATTCGCGCCCCCAACCTCCACTCTGTCCTTAGATCTGGAGCGTATTGCCAGGTCCGAAGACGAGCTCCCTGAGCTTGCTGGACTGTCCGCGGCCACTAGGCCCATTGTGGGAGAGCCGGGGGAAGAAGTGTCACTGGCAACCATCATGAAGCCGAACCCTTCTCCGGACACTGGCTGCGAATCCTCGGACTCAGCATCGTGTGAGTTCGGCCAAGGAGTCTCCCTCTCGCCGTACTCCACGGGCTCTCTTCTCTCGGGCCAAACCTCGCCTTTAAGCGAGGCTCTGGACTTAATGTGATCCCTTGTCATTGCGGAGGAGCAACGTCCGAACTATGCCCAGCCCGGACTAGGGGCTGAGAGCAGGGAATTTCACGTCCCACCCACCACCCACTTTACAGCCACTATCGAGGACTTAACCGACATGCTCGATTACGGCTCCGAAGACATCGACGATATGGACGACGATGCCGGAGAAGAGCATGCCCAAAACCCGCCGTTCACCGAACGCTGGACGGCCACCTCTTCGTATGACGTGTACATGGTGGATACACCCAAAGAGAATGGCAGCGATGACAAGGAAGATCCAGTCAAGGATAAACCTCCAGAGATACAGCCAAAGCACCGACGAAAGCAGCGCCGCTCGAAGTCACGCGGTGGAAAAGACAGCAATACCGTTACAGGAGAAAACAATACTCTGGACAATGCCAAAGACAATGAAGACCCCGTTGAGCCAACTTCTGAAAAGGACGAACGGGAAGATGGGCGAGTCGGCCCCGATGAATAGGCTGTAAACAAAGACTCGGAGGACAGTAATTATCTTCCGCTCTCTGAGGATGAGGTGAGCCTCGGCAACGAGGATTTTATCATGCCTGAGGAACCTCTTGAGCAGGTGCACTTTAAGCAACGGCTAATAGCCACTGCAAGGAGCCTGAAAAAGAAGTAGCAGCAGCTTCAAGATGATCAATATCTGCTCAACGATAGATGGACTAATGTCCTAGCAGCAGAGGAATACGGCCTCGAGCGCCCAACCAAAAGTTACCGAAAGCGCAAATTGCTACCTCAATTCGATGACGAGGCGCTGGAGCCCGTACCATCAGCGCATAATGCGGCTGGCCAACCACCACGTGGCCGGGACAAAGCGGCAACCCAAGCCGAACACCAGCCCGTACTACCCCGCCGTAAAGGCAAAGATAAAATAGCTCAGGGATATACATATGACCTGGGGCAGGACCTGGACAGTAGAGTAGGATACAGCAGATCGATCTACGGATCGCGGGGGCGTGCCACGACACGCGATGATGGCTATCTAGCTGGACGTGACAAGCATAATCACGCTCGGGCCGAAAACCGCAGACGGACTCCATCCGAGCTACGTTGCGACATGGCCCGATATAGAGGTGCCGCACACCCCCTCTGCTTCACTAATGAAGTAATGGAGCATGAATTCATAGAAGCGTTTAAACCCGTGAACATCGAATCATATGATGGGACAACAGACCCCGTGGTATGGATCGAGGATTTCCTTCTCCATATCCATATGGCCCACGTTGATGATCTTCACGCCATCAAATACCTCCCACTAAAACTCAAGGGACCAGCTCGGCACTGGTTGAACAGCCTGCCCGAAAACTCCATTGGCAGCTGGGAGGACCTGAAGACGCCTTCCGCGATAACTTCCAAGGTACATACGTCCGACCTCCAGATGTCGATGACCTAAGTCACATAGTCCAATAGCCCGGAGAGTCAGCTAGGAAATTTTGGACTAGGTTCTTAACTAAAAAGAATCAGATCATCGATTGTCTGGATGCCGAAGCCCTAGCGGCCTTTAAACATAGCATCGGCGACGAATGGCTCACCCGACACCTCGGCCTGGAAAATCCGAAGTCCATGGCGGCCCTCATGGCACTCATGACCCACTTTTCCGCGGGCGAAGATAGCTGGCTAGCCCGTAGCAATAACAATGCAAGCAAATCTGGCACCTCTGAAGCCAGTAATAGCAACGGGAAGCCCCGACGCAACAGACACAAGCGTCGAAGCAACGATAACATTACCGATGACACGGTGGTCAACGCTGGATTTAGTGGCTCCAAGTCCAGCAAGCGGAAGAATCCATTAAAAAGGAACAACCCGGGCTCATCCAGCTTGGACCGCATACTCGATCGTCCATGCCAGATACACGACACCCCCGATAAACTAGCCAATCACACCAACAGAAGCTGTTGGGTTTTTAAACAGGCCGGCAAGTTAAATGTCGAGAACAAGGAGAAGGGGTCGCAAAGCGAGGACGATGACGAAGAGCCCCGTCCACCGAACACAGAGGGACAGAAGAAGTTTCCCCCCAGGTCAAAATGTTGAACATGATATACGCTACCCATATCCCCAAGAGGGAGCGCAAGCGCGCGCTCAGGGACGTCTATGCGATAGAGCCAGTCGCCCCAAAATTTAATCCATTGTCGTCATGCCCGATCACCTTTGACCATAGGGACCATCCGACCAGTATCCGTCATGGCGGTTCAGCCGCACTGGTCCTCGACCCAATAATTGATGGATTCCACCTCACGCGAGTCCTCATGGACGGTGGCAGCAGCCTCAACCTGCTCTATCAGGATACAGTGCGCAAAATGGGCATCGATCCATCAAGGATCAAGCCCACAAAAACTACCTTTAAAGGAGTTATACCACGTGTAGAGGCCCACTGGATGGGCTCAATCACATTGGAGGTCGTCTTCAGATCCTCGGACAACTTCCGAAGCGAAGAGTTGATCTTCGATATCGTCCCCTTCCGCAGTGGCTATCACACACTGCTCGTATGAACCGCATTCGCTCGATTCAATGCAGTGCCGCACTATGCTTATCTCAAGCTCAAGATGCCCGGACCACGCGGCGTCATAACAGCCCATGGAAACACGGAGCGCTCCCTCCGTATCGAGGAGCACACCGCGGCCCTGGCAGCGGAAGTACAGAGCGGCCTTTTAAGGCAGAACTTTAATTCAGCGGCCAAGCTCCCGGACACTGTCAAACGAGTCTGGACTACTCCGCAGCATGACAATATGGCTCATCAGGAGTTAGACTAGGAATTCGACCTCGGTCTCAGTCCCGACCAAGTGGCGACATACATACCGCGCGTACATAACTATGCACTGAAAATACCATGGGCAGAGATGGAAGCATAGCCAGACTGTGGTCCATAATACGGCTCGACCTTCCCTGGACACACATACTTTCACTTTTCTTTTTATCCCTTTCAGGTTTCTTTTCCACAGGCCCCTCGCGGCGGCCTGCTCATCGGTCCTTCCGAAGGACGGATACACCAAGGCGGCAAGTAGCACAGATGCATGGGGGGAATTCTAGATGTTTTTCTCAACGATCATTCTACCTATGTTCAGGACCCACACGCAAGCTCCCCACTTGATCTCGGCATGTTAAATAGCCCGGTTGCTTATTGCACTATTTGTACAAGTACGCTTTGATGTATTAATCAAATTATAATGAAAATAGTTTGGGGGCCAACTTATGTGGCATTAGCTTACTACTTCATTTTTCGCTATTCTTATATATAGGCTTCGATCTTTTACATGGAATAGTTTGCTGAGTGTTGAGGAGTTATCTCAGGATAAATCGGGTTGGCTTAGTGGGTGCTGCACGCCAGAGCCCTGAACGGACTAGGAAGGTAGGCACGGCGGCGCGCCCGGGCAGCGGTGACGCTGTTGGGCGAGCGGCTCCTGACCTCCTGTTAGTCCGGCGTCTCCTCCTAGAGTCATGCCATCTGGGGACGACAAGTCACCGGCGAGGCAGGCGGCTGGGGGCGAGTAGAGATCGGAAGCGCGCAGCAGAACAGAGGGGAATCGGGGCCTGGGACGACCCAAAATC
Organism: Triticum aestivum; assembly: GCF_018294505.1. NCBI lineage: Eukaryota > Viridiplantae > Streptophyta > Magnoliopsida > Poales > Poaceae > Triticum > Triticum aestivum. The sequence goes on along the minus strand of NC_057796.1, from coordinate 273,429,805 downwards.
CCAGGGTGGGCCGGCCCACCGTGGGCACCCTGTAGAGATACACACCCGAGCGGCGAACATGCATTTTCAAAAATAATTTAGGAACATTTAGCTGACCAATTAAACGAATTTGTTTTAATAATATCAGACTCGTATTTGAACAACTAAGCTTGTTTAGCTTGATGGGTCGAGCAGTGCTATTATGACACGAAGCACATATTCTGATCGTATAGTGAACATAAAAGGGGGAAACCGGAGAAATGATATTTAGCAGCCATTGTTTGCTTCGGACTAAGAACTAAATTGTAAGAGCTGAAAAGAAAGTAGAGTAACCAAGTTAAGATCTATTTTCTGGTTGAGATCAAAAAGTTCAGGAGATATGAAGTACCACCTCTCTTGCGGCGCCGTATAGGCATTGGGGGTGCAATGGCTATCGATGGCGTTGAAGCAGATCTGCAATGGTAGGCAGGTGCATCGGGGGATAAGTCCCGTTGCGGTGGAAGAGAAGGTCGTGTGAGCGGCCCTGGCAAAGAGGACGATGGCGCCGATGAAGCGAGAGGACGTGATGCAAGGCTCTTGGTCCGTCGTCGTGGATGAGAAATGTCCATCTCTAGCAGTGGACGACGCGGTCTTGGTAGGCGCTCTGGCACGGTGGAGGACGGTGGCGATGGATGTGGTGGAGGACGGCGGTGATGGATGTGGTGGAGGACGGCGGCGATAGATGGGGTGGCGGACGGAGGCTGGTGTGGGGATGGTGTTCTAGCGCGGACGGTGTATGAATGGGAAAATGGAGGGAGAGGTACAGGGAACCATGTTTTTGGGACGCGCCTGTCTAAAATATGGGAAAGTTACGATCTTAGCCCCCGTGTAAACTTTGGACGTCTCGTCGGTTGGGGATACGACGGTAATCTCGCATCTCGCCAATATTCGCCCAGAGCGATTTCGGGCGAGGAGAGGGTGGTTGGCGCCCATGGTTGGCGCCCATGGTGTATGAACGGGGCTGACAGGTAGGGCAGTTGTGTCACGTCTGAGTGAAGTTACAAACCTGCCCCTATTGAAAATATTTGCCGACATCGATTTCGGCCGAGTCGAGTTTGTTTTGCCGCCCACCGTGTATGAATGGGGCAATGGAGGGAGAAACAGAGGTCTTTCGGACGAGCTTGAATCAAATGTGTTTTGCCGCCCATGTTTGGCGCCCACCATGTCGGAATTGGCTCAGAGGCGGTCGTGTCATGTCTAATTGAAGTTACTATCCTACCCCTATTTAGAGCAGTGGAAATCGGGTCGATGGATTGTCCGTGTAATGGGTAGACAGTAATTTCCATCTCCCAAACACTTGGCTTCGGGCAGCTGACGTGGGAGTGGTCATTTTGCCGCTTCTTTCGAATTTTGGGACAATAAGCATCCATGTTTACCCTGGCAACTAAATTCGAATCCATTTTGTATTCCTATACGAATCTTTAAAAATCATTCTATGTGTTTTTATATATCTTCAAAAGGACGACAAAGATGTATTCCACTGTCATATATGAATATGGTTTACAAATGCCGATAATCAAATTCAGAAGCTAGAATCCAGTTTAAGGTGAATTCGAATATTTGGAACACTTCATGTCCAACTCAAATGTCACACGCAACATAATTTGTACTCCCATTTAGATATGTACACAAGCGATGTATCAAGATTCAAATATCGAGTCAATCAACCAAGAATGTATAGAACTAACAGACATATAAACACTTGTAGAGTATATGGATCAATAATATCAACTAACATACATAAGCCAGGCCGCTGTACTTTTCTTTGCTACAACAACATCCTTTTTTTAGCCAAGCTACTATAGCATCTTGGCCCTTTCCGATGCGTGCCACTTATGGTCTGTAACATCCCAAATTTTCAATTTGGTATGTTATACATAGATCATCATTGCATATCATGTTTTATTGCATTTTGACAAATCCTCGATAAATCCTAAGCAACTCAAGGACCCTCGGAGAGAGTTGGGGATTTTCTTAAATTTTCATATTTGATTTTCATCAAATAATAAGACGAGGATTTTGGTTTTAATTATTTTCTCTCCGGAAAAATATTTCATTTTAAAAATAAACGAGAGGAGAAAATATGACTTCTCCAAAACAATTGAAATACTGGAGGAAAAATGTTAAAATCATTTATTGGATTTATGTGGATTTTATTTGCAATTTTTATTGCATTAAAAATATTGCATGTTTTCAAAATATTTATCTTGATTTAAAAAAATGTTCACCCTATTCTAGATTTTCTAACTAGACGGGGCAAATTTATTTTATATTTTTCTGATTTCTATTTATTTTTCTACAAATTATTTTCCGCGGAACTTATTTAAAAAAAATGCGCGACGCCCGCTGGGCCGAAGCCCAGCCGAGCGCCGGCCCGCCCGCGCCTCTCTCCTCATCCCGCACGGCGCCCGCCGCCGGAGTCCGCCATGGCCACGAGCTCGCCTCCCGCTCGGCCACCCCCTTCCCCAAGCCACCCC